>NW_015166418.1:814462-948632 GCF_001447785.1 Gekko japonicus | reverse complement strand
GGGAAAGAAACTGCTTTAAAGAAGAATACGAAGACATGGAAAACATCAACAGAAATACAGTTCAAACCATGAGAAATTGCTCATTTGTTTGATTATAGATACATTAACCACATTCTTTGAGTGCATAGGATGAATTTGCACTCAAAAACAAGACATTTCTCAGCAATATATTAATATAACTCATCACATATCTATTTCTGAGGGCAAAACCACCAAAAGTTATTATTAGCACACATGTTTTATAACATTTCCGTAATGGGGGGTGAAGTTAGACTAATGACATTTCAGTCTTCTGTGGAACTGCTTGTCCTATTAGAAGGAACATTTGTGAAGGAGTTTTAGGCTGTGTTAAAATGGTATCACCATTTTACAGGAATATATGTGCTGTCAAAAACAGAATGATGGCTGTGCATGAACTGTTCCATCTTGGTGGCCATTCTGAAGCACTGCACAGTGAGACCTGTTCACCTGGAACATCTGTCATGCTGCGAGAAGCACAGTGTTACTAAACCACTGCAGACCTATTGATTTCAGTGGCAGATATTTACGAATGTATGCTGCTCTCTTCTATTGAGATCAATGGGACTCAAAAGTGTTTCACTCTGACTGGATCAACACTAATTGATTTAACAATTCAGGGAGATATTGTGTACAGAGGGGAAAAATATGAACATCATATACAGAACTGTAAGACCAAATATGAATCTAGCAAACCTGAACTACATCACTGACACTGAGAATTACTAGAGTAAAGAAAAGGAGGTAAGGGTTTGAATATTGCTAGTATCTATATATCTAATAGCCAAGGTGCCCCTTCTGTGTGGATATCTAAATCCACACATCGGGAGCACATGGAAGGTAAATAGATTTTCCTGCACACTTGGGGCACTCCCCAGGTGTGCAAAAAGATCTGAAATGTTGAAAAAACTATACGGGGGATACTTAAATCCCCCCAAAATTAAAAGAGCGTTCCTTGTCCATGTGCAGAGAATGCACTTACCACTAGGAACTGTGGCAGAGCTGCACAGGGCTCACCGCCATTGCTGCTGTCGGCAGTGGTGGCAGAAGCCTTGGCAGGCCAGCAGCTAGGAGCTGCAGCTGTTGCTGCTGTCAGGGGGGGGGGAGAAGCCTGGTGGGCCTGACAGCTACGATCTGTGCAGGGCTTGCCACTGTTGCTGCTGTCAGCAGCTGTGGGGGAGAGAAGCCTTGGAGGGCCAGCGGTTGGGAGCCGTGGCCATCGCTACTGTCGGCGGGGGGGGGGGGGGGGGGCGTGGGGGGGGGGCGCGCTGGGCTCACCTGAGGCTGCTTCCTCCTCCTCCGTGCGGAGTTCCTGGTGCTTCAGCAGGCTGGCCACCTGGAGCCGCAGAGAATCCCCCCCCCCCGAGTATTGCGGGTCCCGCTTCTTGTATATTTAAAATTTCTTCCTTGACCCCTCCCCTTCCTAATGTCTTTTGCCCATTAGGTATTTTCATATTGCAGTCAACCCATTTCCCTTTCCCCCCTGAATTCTGCCCAGTCCCCTTCTTCTCTGAAATTATGCCTGAATCCAGTTTAGTATGGTAACTAGATCAAAGAAGATTTCCATCTGTCCACCAGTTCACCTTACTACTGCCACAGAAGTGACTGAAACTTTAATCAGCCATTGGCCTGACCAGCAAGTAGCCAAGGAAGGAGCACTTAAAGTGGCCGCATTATTACTGCTTTTTGCTTCTGGTGCTGGTGCTTGGTTTCTTTGTGTGTGTGTGTGGGGATGATTCCTCCCTCTTGCAGCAGCCCCAAACACACCCCAAAGTGCTGCTCCTGAGGGATAAGGGACCCTCAGGAATAGCTTGGGGGGGGGGGGAATCAGAGGTCTCCCATGGGAAGGAGACTCAAAGAAAATCATCCAATTTTTTCACCCACGGAAATCTAGGCAGAATCCAAGTTAATATCTGCTTGAAACCACTGGGAGAAATCATCTGAAGTTATAGTGATGTGTCACCAATATGCAGATGATATGCAGTTCTGTCCCTCCATTTGATTCAGGTGGGAAAGTGGATGTTTGGGACTATTTTCTGGATGTAGTAATGGGCTGGATGCGAGCCAATAAACTGAAGCATAGTCCAGATACGACTTCAGTGGCTTTGGTTCTATGCCAAAATGTTTTCATTTCAAGTGGTCCCCCCCCCCGTTCATTACTCAGTATTTGGTCTCTGTGTCCCTCCTGTTTTCCAGTATTGCTTTTAATTGGTTTTAAGTGCATGCTGTGGGTTTGGGTTTTAAACAGTCTTAATTGGCCGCTTCAATTTTTTTTGGTAATGATTGCTGTTTTGTTTACTGCTGCCTGTTTATTGTTGATTTTGAGACTTGTGATGTTTTTATTTATTTACTTAAATTATATCCTCCTTTTCTCTCCAGTGGGGTCCCAAAGTGGCTTATATCATTTTCCTTCCTCCATTGTATCCTCACAACAACTCTGTGAGGTAGGTTAAGATGAGAAGGGTGTGATTGGCCCATGGTCACTGAACAAATTTCTTTGGCAGAGTGGGGATTCAAACCTGAGTCCCCCAGATCCAAGTCCAAGACGTCCTAGGTTGTAACGCTTTGTGGTTGTAATTAGGAGTAATTTTTATTCTGTGGACCACCTCAAGAACTTTGGTGGAGAGGTGATATAGAAGTCTCTTTAATAAACAAGCCACTAACAAATATTTTGGTGCACTATTTTTGTTTATGGATATACTCATCTTCCCATTTATGTTTATCGTTAGCCTTCCCCACTAAGAGACCGTCTCTGTTAAATCAGCCCACAGTTGCTGAGATGAAAAAAGAAAGAGGCCTTGTTCTACCAAATTATATGTGGCAAGAGGTCCTGTGGTCTCATTATATATCTAGTGCACAACAGAAGTATCTTGTGTGCTTTTCTCCTGGACTGATTTTATAACCCTTCCAAAACTAAACATTTCAGAACTGCAGAACTTGGATAAATTTGTTCCTGCCCTATTTGGGTAGAGAAAAGTAGGAAGCCTTTAGCATTGCCCTATAAAATTAGTATAGAAAGGGAAAAACCTAGAATGTGTTACATACTATCTAGCAAAGTATACCTAAAACCTGTCAGCACATGTACAAAGGGCTTAGACTGGAGTAACTCTGCATAACCTTGCACTATTAGAAAGGAAGGTTCTTAGACTACAGAACTTGCCTTATCAAAAGCTCCATTTTATAGAGGCAAACTCTTCCCACTTTGTCAGAATAACACCCTTAAACGTGCTTTCTTAATTCAACAGAGTTTATATTTAAATTACTTGTGGCTTCACTTCCCTGGCCATCTGCTCTCTAGCAGCAAAAGACTTCAGCACCCTGCTGAGATTTGCCTCCTCAGTGGGGTCAGCAAAGAGTTTTACAGCTGGGCCAGGGTAGAGTAACAAAGAGGCATGGACAGGGGGGAGTATTATGACACCATTTGTTTCCTATTGCTTGGGAACTTTTCAGTTGATCATGGGAGGGGGCAATAATTATAGCGCGGGGATTTGAGCATCATTCCAAAATTAGAATAATTGTTACTCCATTGTTTTGTAGAATCCAAACATCTTTTCCTTCAGACAGTGCTTCTTCTTTAAAGAAATTACATAGCTCTAGCATTCACACCACTTATTTCTTTGTGTGAGGGAATGCAGGCAATAACCTATACTATTCTCTCTGTCTTGTATTACCTTTGTTGCTATGAGTGGTTAGTGAACTATGGTTGAATGTATGCCATGGGCACTGACAGCAAGTGTGCATGAGTGCCCCAGGATCTCCCCTGTCATAAGAATCACTCTGTTGTTAACCTGTGGAGATTATATGTTCCCCTACTGGACCACTCAACTTGGTCTATTTATTTAAAAAAAACAAAATACCAGCAAAGCCTTCTATTGCCTTCATAAAATGTACCCAATTTTATGTATATTTTCCATATACATACATATGCAGAGCTCAGTGTTCTGAGGTTAAAAAAAAAGTTACAGGAGACTGCAGAGAGTTAATGACAGTTGAGGAAATCAGGAATGACCAACCACCTGTTAGGTACAGCAATGCTGTTGGCCCAGCCTCCTCAATGGCTTAAAATACACTCACCCCACCTCTTACACCTGACAGGTGGCTTGTCTGTCAGGTGCAACAGCACGTGCAGAGTGCTTAAAGCCATCAGGGAGCCCCCCCTAGCAGGAACCTGCCCCTTAGTCATCCTGCTGGCCTAGCCTCCACAATGGCTTGCGATACCCCCCCCCCCCCCCACTGGACAGGCAGCTGCCTGTCAGGTGTAGGAGAGGGGGTGGGATGTTTACAGCCATCAGGGAGGCTTGCTTAGCAGGACTGCCTTAGCGCTGTAATATTCAGAAGACCACTTAGGAGTCGAATTTCTAAAAATCCCTTCTTACGTCATGGTAGGAGAGCTCTCCCCGAATTTTGTGTTTCTAGGCCCAAGGGTTTGGCCTGGGTACTGATTTTATGGTGATTGGTCTTTCTTTTATATGTATACTAGCCTGCTTCCCATGCTTCGCTATGGTATTTAAGTTCTGTAAATCCAGGTATAATACTGATGATGTGAAATATGAAATGTGACATTTGTTGTAGGAATTCTAACAGAGAAGATTGTAGTGTAGGAAATGAAGTGAGACATACGTACTTCCCCCACACACACACTGAAGGACCTCTCTCCAGACCACATTGGTGGTTCTGCCCTCAGGTGCTAGGATCACCAGGCTGCTTGATGAGCTCACTCTGGAGCAGGCCACATAGAACTGTCCATTTAAGAAGCACTCATCTGTTAAGTCAGCTCCTGCTACCTTCCACGAAAGTGATGGCTTCTCTACTTGTGTTCCTGGATTGTTTTGCTCATATGGATACTGTGTTGTTCTGAGCACCTCAGGGTGATCTTACTGGTACTTGGCCTGTGCAGCTCAGTGCCTCGCAGGAGTACTATGTGCACATGTCTTTGCCACATTCCTAAGTTGCCTCCTCCTTGTAGCATTGGTTTATCTAGCTCGACGTTTCCTGGGGGCAGTAAGAGGTGAGAGGTGTGAGGGGGAGTTGGTGTGAGGGAGTGGTAATGTGGCTACACCCTTCTAATTACATTGACCTCACCTTATCTTGTTGATCCAGTGTGGCAGACTAGCTCTAACCTACAACAACAGTAGCACTGAGAAGCCCTGTTGTGCCAATAGTCATGAGAAGATCAATTATCTTGTGAAAGCAGCAAGGAAAATAACTGAGCAGAGAAAGTTCTCTTCTGTGTCACATCCTAAATTGCCCTGTGGCTCCCCCAAAACACACACATACCAATGCAATTCCATGGTGGCAACACCTGTGTTCCCTCCAGTCTGGAATCCTGTTTCTCAATATGGCCAACAGGTGTGGCCTGGAAGGTCTGCAAACTGGGCATGGAGGCCCAGACTTATTTATTTATTTATTTGACTTTTATCCCGCCCTTCCTCCGAAGCGGCTCAGGGCGGCTCACAACACTGATAAAACCAACATAGATAAAACATTAATCCATAAAACAACTTACATAAGTACAATAAATATAAATAAAAGCGGTTCGGTAAATCATTACGACTGGTCGGCAGGCTTGGCTGGTCGGCAGGCTTGGCTGGCATACCATCGCTCTCACTTGTATGCCCGGCGGAAAAGCTCCATCTTCACGGCCCTGAGAAATTGCTGGAGATCTCGCAGGGCCTGGATCTCACTGGGGAGCTCATTCCAATATGCTGGTTCAGCTAGCGAAAATGCTCTAGACCTAGTTGTTGTCAACCTGGTCTCTTTAGGGCCAGGAAGGGTCAGGCGATGTTGCATCCCAGATCTCAGTGCTCTCTGTGGAACATACGGGGAAAGGCGGTCCCTCAGGTAGACAGGTCCCTGAGCATATAGGGCTTTAAAGGTCAAAACCAGCACCTTGAAGCGGATACGGAAAGCTATTGGCAGCCAGTATAATGCCTTTAGCACAGGCTGGATGTGCTCCTGCATCGGGAGGCCCATCAACAGCCTGGCCGCCCCAGTTACTGCTGGGGCTCATGGCTTTAAGCACCCTGTAACCGCTGCTGCACCTGACAGACAACCGCCTGTTAGGTGTAGGAAGTGGAGGGCGTGTGTTGAAGCCATCCCACCTCCTCTCCTACACCTGACAGGCAGCTGCCTGTCCAGTGTAGGAGGGGGAGGAGGGAGGAGTATTAGAAGTCACTGTGGAGGTGGGGCTGCATCTGACAGACAACTACCTGTTAGGTGTAGGAGGTGGGGGGGAGTGTGTTGGAAGCCATCAGAGAGGCTGGGCCAGCAGCTTTGCTTCACATCACAGTTGGTTCTTGGCCACTCCTGATTTCCTCAGCTGTCATTATCTCTCTGCAGTCCCTTGTAATTGTTGGGGGGTTTTCCCCGTCAGAACACTGAACTCTGCAGCTGACCAATAAGAGCGTGGAGGGTGCAGAGAGGCAGCTGCCTGGCAGCCACATAGGAATCAACAGGGGGAGCACATTTTCTCCCTTTTGAGCCACTTAGGGGTCGAATTTCTAAAAATCCCTTCTTAGTGAGCACCTACGCCACAGTAGGGGCGCTCTCCCCGAATTTGGTGTCTCTAGGTCTAGTGGTTTGGCCAGGGCGTTGATTTTATGGTGAGGGGACTTTCTTTTATATATATATAGAAGAAGAGATTACTCAATTTTGTTTGTCCTCTTTTGATGGTCAAATAAACTTACCATAGCTCTCTGTATCCTCACCTATATATCATATCCCTATGGAGTACACTGGACATAGTACTATGAGGAATGTGTGACCTGACAGCTGAAGAGGTTTTATCTTTGTTCTTATTTGTTTTTAAATGATGCTACATTTCAGTAAAACTATTCACAAAATTGATTTTAAAAATGAAAAACCAAGTAAATGAAACTAATAGAATAGAATTATAATTTCATATCACTGAGATAAAATAATATAAAATAATTATATACCTTGTCAGCCTGGGTCTCCCAGATCCACACTAACCACTACATTCACACTGACATATACGGTTCTACTCTTTGTTTGAGAATAGAATCCATTCACAATTTTGCCTACTATATGTTGGAATTGGAGTGGAACTGGTGGTATTATCTCCACCTCACACATTTTACAGGAGAATGAAATGCACTTCTGAAGAGTCCCAAGGGCTGTGATATTATATGGCCAGGAACATCTGATGCTCTCTTCCCTTCCCACCACAACTGCACAGACTTGGGGGATTTTCCCCATTTATTATTACTATGATTATTGTTAATTCCCTTTAAAGTACTTTTTTACTGTATTGGATGTTGGAGTTAGGGTAGGGTGCTTATACTTTTTATAAATATGTAAAAATATATAAATTCAGAAACAATAACCTAAAAATAAGTTTAAGATTTTCTTGATTAAATAGAGATTTACAAAGAAAAAATGATGAGAAAAAATATGAAATGAGTAGATGTTTTAAAAAGTGAATTGTTTCATAGTTGATATGCAGTGGTATTTTGTATTAGACATACATCAATTTATGAGATTTCATATTGGGTGCAAATATCAATTCATAAAGATATGCTAGCAGGTCTAACTATGGGATCATAAGAGTCACACCCCTCTATGACCTTGACCTGCATCCACTTAGAAGGGTACAATTCTGTTCAGGGTAGGCCTCTAAGACTCTTGAATTCTACAGTAAAATGGTCACTCACATCCATGTATATGTGGGTCATATGTAGTGGGAATGGGAAAGTTGAGATTTTGTGTTCCCTTTTTGCCTGTGTTCATTGTGATGCATGTTAAAATCAATGAAAGTTCAAGGTTTTCTGTTGTTTTTTTGTAGTTGTCAAATTCACAATGTTGCATTCAAATTTTGAAGAGCAAAACTGGACATTTTGGTCAGTTTTCTCAACAGATTGTGAATATTCATGTCAACTGCTCTCACAACAGACCATTAACGTGTGGATCTCTGTCACAATAAATAACACTGTCGAGTTTGCAAAAGATGGAAAAGTCAACCACTATTTGAGTGAATTCGTTCAATTTAGGAAGGCTGATAATGAATAACAGAGAATGGAATTTATAGTGATTATCTAAATGCAGCAATCCCAGCTTTACTAATAAACTGGAGTTTACTTCAGAGTAAATATGCATACGATGAGGTTGTGCATGCCTTTAAAGCTTGACGAAGACTCGCCTGGACAACTGAGCGTCGACACCCGGCTTGCTGACCTATTTGTTTGCTCTGTTCAGTTTGTTGTACGGCTGGAAACCGTCTTCAAGCTTCTTAAAGAGAAAGAGTAACGAAGCGCTCCGTTTCTTTGACGAAAACTTGCGGCGCTGCATTCCTTGCGAGATGCGTTCTTCGCACACGGCGCTACCTATCGCCCTGTCCTCCACCCCTTTTCCTCCCAAGTCTTTCTTCCACGTGTTGCAGGTTTTGTAGCCGCAAGAAAGACCAGAAGGTGCTGAGAAAATGGCTGGTGATTTGATTTGGCTTGCTGCAGTATCCCTTCTGTCTGCCTGCCAGCAATGTAAGAGAATGGGCGGGGAGAGAGTGAGTGAAAGGCTGGAGAACCCGAAATAAGGGCTTCCCTTCGAGTTCTAGTAATTCTTTAAGGACAAAAGGGAGGGGGGGGGGGATTTGCTTTCTCTTCAATCTGATGGCCGTTAGAACAGAGAGGACTTTTTCCCTTTTAAAGCGGAAACTACGTCAGGTTGCACAGGCTTGGAATTGTTGTATTGTGCCTGCAAACTCATATGTCACAGTGCTTTCATTTTGGGAGAGACTGAACAGTAGTTGAGCCAGATTTATTTCTATGTGTGTGTGTGTTCGTCCCCCCCCCCCCCCCCCCCGGTCTGTCATATTGCTCATCCGGAAAGAAAAAAGCTGTTTTCAAATCTTAGATATTTTCTTTGTGTGGTGTAAGGGTTAGGGTGTTGAATTAGGATCTGAGAGACCCAGGTTTAGACCCCTACTATGCCATGGGAACTCACTGGCTGACCTTGGGACAGTCACTGTTGTCTCACCAACCTCACCATAGGGTTGCTATCTCCAGGTTGGGAAATTTCTGGAGATTTGAGCCTGGGGAAGACAGAGTTGGGGAAATGCAGGACCTCAGTGGGTTATAATGCCATAGAAACCACCTTTCAAAGCTGTCATTTTTTTCTCCAGGGGAACTAATCTCTGCAGTCTGGAGATCAGTTAGAATTCTGTGGTATCTTCAGGCCCCACCTAGAGGTTGGCAGCCCTCAGAAGAGACGAGAACTGGTGTGCCCCCCCCCCCCTCTTGAAAAGTAAAGTGGGGTATGAATAAATAGGAAGAAACAGAGGAGAGGTAGGAAATGATAACCAAAGGTCTGCCTCTCTGAAATGGGAGGGTAGCATAAAGCAGTTACTACATTTGTCTAACCTCCAGCCTTCCTGTGTAGGTGATTTCCAGTCTTAAGTAGCAAAACAAGACTGTCTTGAGAAGAACTGGAAGACAATAACATCACAGTGGGCTCTTCTAGCCTGCCCTGCAACATCCTTTTTTTTTTTTTTCAACCCCCCCCCCCCCCCCGGTTCTTGTTTGTGCTCAGTTTTGGTCCTAGTGAAAAGGTATTGTTCAACTGCACCTTTTGCAGTGGTACTTTAACAAAGGTCCTGATTCTGACGCAAGGTTGCCGGCCTTCAGGTGGGGCCTGGAGACCTCCTGGAACTGATCTCCAGACAACAGAAATCTGTTCCCCTGGGGGAAAGGGCAGCTTTGGAAGGCAGACTCTATGTCATCCAATCCCTACTGAGCTCCCTCCCCAGGCCCCACCCTCAAATATCTAGGAATTGCCCGACCTGGAGTTGGTGACCATATGACTACACAATTTTTTTTTAAGTATTGCTTTTTCACCTTTTAAATGTTATATTTCTTTGTAGTTTGCCTTGCGGGCAATCAAGCATATACACAAAAATAAAGTTTGGGGGTAGGGATGTCATCCTCCAGGTGGAACCTGGGGATCCCCTGGAATTACGGCTCATCTATAGACTACAGAGATCAGTTCTCCTGAAGAAAATGCATGCTTTGGAGGGCGAACTCTGTGGCATTGTGCCCCTTTGAGATCCCTGACCTCCCCAGGCTCTACTCCAGGAGTTCCCCAATCTGGAACTGGCATCCCTACCTCCCCACCCCCCGCCCTGCTGGTGGCCAGGGAGGACTTGGCAACCCTGGGAGGGGGGTCCCAAAAGAAGGTGAGGGGAATACAAGGGAATACAAGGTGAAAACAAATGGCTCAAGAGAATGGGCAGAAGCCAAAAGATAAACTGAAGCACTTTGATGCCAGAACCCAAGTAAGAAAGCAGGGCAAAAAACTTCTAAAACTTAAATCACAGTAAAGTAAAATAGAAGAAGAAGTAAAACCAATCTCTACTTGCATGGTGACACTTAAAAGAAAGAAAAATTAGCACCACACAATTATCTGTGGCTAGATAATACCATAAATGAGGTGCCATCACAGAAAAAGCTCCGTCTCCATTTGCCACCCACATGGCCTCCAAAAGTGAGGGAACTTGGAGCAGGCCCTCATAGGAGCAGCCACTCATAGGTTGTGTGCTGTAAATACTAAATTGGGTGTCTGTCAGTCTGTCAATGAGGAACAAAGGTTGCATGAGTTTCCAGTGCAGCATTACTGAATATTAACACCATATCAAGAAGAAGACAGTTCCAACTAAAATTATATGTCTGGTCCTTGTGACTCGCCCCCCTTCAGATCAGCTGTTCTGGAAATGTAAATATGGTTTTTAGCACAACTGAAAATATTCAAGCATGCTGTAAGAACCAGGGTACCTGTTCCATCCAAGGTGTTTCATTGCCCTGACTGAAGCAAGAATCTGGGCTATAAGGAGACCCAGGGAAAGTTTGGTGGGGGTCAGTCTCTAAGGTTTGAGATCTGTATTGACTAATGTTTTGAAATTGAATAATTCTTTATAAAAAAAACAACAGTAGGATGTCTGCAAACTGGGAGAGGGGGAGGGAGTATTTGAGCTTGTGGGGGTGCTCCAAATTCCCAAACTCTGGAGGAGCAGAGTTGAGTGTTGTCTGAACAAGATCTTTGCTTAGAAATGTCTGATTCTCTGGTGCTGCTGGTGGAGACTGGATCTCAAGGGGAACAATAAACAGCATTGATTTCTAAATTATTGTTTTTGCACCAGTATCCTTCCCCCACAGAATGTCGTTTGTGCAATGGAGGACCAAAAAAATCAGATAGCTTAAAGATAACTCTCAAATCTCTCTTTGAGGCATCGTCGTTATGGTACAGCTTAGACATGGCAAGCATACCATTGTATTAGGCCTCTCACAAAGCTAGGAACTGCAAAACAATGTTCTTTTCCAGGAGAAAAAATAATGTAAAGCTACAGGCGATGGCCAGTCATGACAAACAGATGGCTTAGAGGAAGGAGACCATCAGGGGACTGTTAGGAACAAATGAATAAGCAGTGAACTCCAGGAATGGCTGCCAGGTTATTGTCAGTGCTTTGCAGTCATTGTCTTAGCATTTCCATGTTGGTAACTCAAAATAAATGAAGTGATGATTGATTAATTGTGTTGGTTGGTTTGAACAAATTTTCAAGTGTCAAAGAACTTTTTTATCATTATATAGATAGAGGGGGAGAGAAGGCGGTATCATATAGCCGGATCTTGTCAGGTCTTGGAAGCTAAGCATGGTCAGTACTTAGAAGGGAGACCACCAATGAAGATTCTGCAGAGGAAGGCAATGGTAAACCACCTCTGTTTCTCACTTGCCTTGAAAGCCTCTTCTTGGGGTAGGCTGTGACTTTGTGGCACTTCACACAGACAGACAGACGGGTCTTTCCTTGAATTACAGCCTCTGAGCCTTTACAGAAGGGGGAGGGACTACCTGTCTAATGTGTGTGCCTGTCTAATGGGAGATGAGCACTCCAATGCAGGAGAGCAGCCTCTGAGGAATTTTCGAAGGGTATCCAAATAGTAGCCTCTTGCTGTGAGGGGCTGGGTGGGTTTCAGTGAAAGGTCACTGACAGAAGAATAAAAAGGGAAGAAAGCTTATGAGAAAAACAAACTGTGACTAGCAGCATTGTGTTGTTGGTATACTAGAAAGTCCTAGCAGATCACAAAGTGCCCTTGCCTATAGTACAGCCACAGCCCATGTGTAGTGAGAGACTGAACCACAAGTCCTTCATTTGAATCTCGCCTTGAGTGATGAACTCTCAGGTCATAGGCAAACTGCCCCCTTTCAGTCTCAGCTTTCCCTTCCCCTCCATATGCAACCTGGGAATAATACTGGCCTACCTTACCAAGGAGAGCTAAGAAATAGAAGATAATGGGTTGGTTCCAACCAGCTTTTCTTCTGGTGAAAAAGGAAGGAGGGGTCCCCTGTGACCAATGTAAAAGGCTATGCTGGGATTTGTGGGACCTGCATACATGAAAACCATGTGGGTTGCGGTCTGTAGTATGGGGAGGGGGGAATTGGGTGAGATTGAGTGGGAAAAGTGGCTGGATCTGACCCAATGTATTTGAAGCAGTTCTCTGATGTGCTACAAATTCTAAGTGGCGGTATTGCATTCAGATTGTAGCAAAGAACATCTCATTTCCCCAACAGTTAGGAACTATAGTTGAATGCTGGAAAATTATCATCTCAACTCCTTCTCCCCTGCCCCTTGCAGCAGCCAGTTTTATTATTTTTTAAACCATTGGCAATAGCCTTCAGCCAGGAGAAATGATAAAAGTTTTCATATGGTACTTCTCTTATCTGAAATTGTGGGGATGAGAGTTGAAAGTTCTCCCTACAGATATGTCTTGCACTTTGCCCCATTTAAAGTCCAAGCTGCTAGGACAAGGAACAGCAAGTAAATGACTGGAAAGCTACAGCAAATCACAGCTTGTGCAATCTGGACTCAAAGTTAGTGAAGCAACTTTGATGTTCTTGTTCAGCTTGAATATCTTTATGGAGATAGTGTTAGCTATTTTTAAAAATGTATTTAAACTCCTTATCAAACTTTTATAAATCATGGGTTGAGCTGAGAAACTTACTGAGAACAAATTAGGTAGTTCAGAATAGAAAATGGTTTACAAACATTATACATTCAGAGGTAAAGGTTTCCCTTGCTCGAAAGCCAGTTGAATCCGACTCTAGGGATGCGGTGCTCATCTCTGTTTCCAAGCTGAAGAGCCAGCACTGTCCAAAGACGTTTCTGTGGTCATGTGGCTGGCATGACTAGATGCCAAGGCGCACGGAACGCTGTTACCTTCCCATCGAAGTGGTACCTGTTTATCTACTTGCAATTTCTTGCTTTCGAACTGCTAGGTTGGCAGGAGCTGGGACCAGAGACGGGAGCTCACTCCATCTTGCGGCACACTCGGGTCTCGAACTGCCCAACTCCCGACCGTCTGGTCGGCAGTTCAGCGTCTTAACCGCTTGAACCACCACAGCCTCCATACATTCAGAAGGGGAACTTAAAGTTGTATTATTAGTAAAAAAATTGCTAGTTGCTATTCATTCCCAGCTCGTAAGTGTGTTATAAGATTATTGGCAGGTCTGCTTTTTGGCTCATTAGGCTGAACTGATTCATTGATATGAATATTTTTAAATTCCAGAGGGCTGAATTTTTTAAAGTTGACAATGAGCAAAAGCATGAGAGCCCTTTCTTTGGATTTGTCTCTTCTGGGCATCAGTTGTACCACATCTGGAAATCATATGGTAGGAATGTAGAGATAGTGGCAAGCCAAACTGGCAACTTCTCTTCATTGCAAAATAAGCTCTATGCTTCTCTGAAGCAAGGAGATGGCATCAACTGAAGAGAGAAAAATGGGTGCCAAAGAAATCATGCAATTGTAAGCATTAACCCCTACTTTTTAGTGTAAGAGCATTTCTAGAATATCAGTTTCTAGTGTAACAGATGTCTGAGTGTTTATAGTTAATTACTAAATGCTTGTGACATCACTATTGATAAATGAAAATACTTTCTTTAAGATCATGGGGAGCCAATCAAGGTATTAATGAGCCAGTGTAGTGTTGCAGTTAGTGATGGACTAAGATCCGGGAGATACAGGTTCAAATCCCGTTCTGCTACAGGAGATGGCTGAGTGACCATGGTGGGCCAGTCACTTTAACCTACTTCACAGGGAGGTGTGAGGATAAAATGGGGACAACAATGAGAGCCACTTTGGGTCCCCACTGGGGAGAAAACCAGTTTATAAATATCCATATAAATTAACTAACTATGGTCACTGGTATGTAAGGCAGCTTCGTATGTTCAGGTAATACCATGTGCACCATGTTTAAAAGTGAAAGCAGCAGCAAGACTTCCATCCAAGTCCATCCTTCAGACCTGTCAGATTAAACTATCAATCAGGTCATGTCTAGTATTTATACTGTGCCAGAGTGATGGGATCAGATTTTTTTTTTTAAGCAGAACAAGAGTATTTTAATAAAGTCAGGTTTTTACATGCAGGGACTTATTCCTTGTTTTATTCAGTACACTGGTGGGGCTATCCATGTAAACATTCTAAGAATCATACGTTTCAAGAAAACTGGATGAAGTAAATGAAACTCAATTCCACTTAAATAAAATGTGTCATTTTGTGAACCTGAATTTAGAAGTCTGGGTTGACCTATATGTTTTTAACTCATAAAACCAGAGGTCATTTCGGGGGGGATCGCGGGGGATCACAGTTCCCCCGGGTGAGGTACGGGGGCAGGGCACATGACGAAGCCCCGCCCCCTGCTTCCGGCCGCCCCGCTTCCGGCCCTCTTTCAGCCAGGAGAAGGCAGGAGAAGAGGGAGGGTAAGTTGCTTCCTCCCTGCCTCTCCCCACCCCTGCCTGCCTGGGGCCAGGGAGGGCGTTCGCGTGCCTTCCTGGCCCTCCCGCCGACCTTGCAGGTCCACCGCCGGGCCCCTGATGGGGCTTGGCAGTGGAGCTGCAAGGCCGGCGGAGGCGGCCGGGACCGTTGGGGTCGGGGTGTGTGGCCTTATGACACACTTCTGGTGATGTCAGGGGGTGTGGCCTTATGACACACTTCCGGTGATGTCAGGGGGTGTGGCATATGTTAATGAGTTCCCCTAGCTCTTTTTCTACAAAACGATCCCTGCATAAAACGTATTTTGCTTTGGCAAACATCTGAATAAATACAGTGGGCATAAGTCGAGGGGAAATAACTGCCTTCTGAAATGGCAGCATTTGCCTTTCTCAGCATAATACTGGATTTAACATTCTGAGGCCTATGTTGTGCAGAGATCAGTTTCTGTTGATTCCAGTAGGACTACTGCGGAACATTGCATTTTAGGGAAGGATCATAGGCTGTGAATGTGTTAGAGAAGATCAGCACCCCGTTATCTGCTTCCTTGGCTGCTCCTGGAAGGCTGGTAGTGACAAAGCACCTATAATATACTTTTCCACTCAGCATATGTTCTGAGAGTTAACAGTTGGGCAATATGACCTCTGGCACACCTCGCAAAACAAACTACAGTCAGGAGGTACAGCTGCCAGTGTCCCAGAACCATCTGCGTGTGAGCAACAAGCATTACAGGAAGGGATTAAACCAAGCAGAAAATGCTGGAGGAGGAAAGAAATGAAGAATCACAGCAGTAGGTGAGCTTAGTGAAGGAAATAGGCGACATTGTACATTCTGAACAAATGTCCTGGAGGAGGAGGAGAAACTCCCCATCCTGGAAGTGAAGGGCCAGTGATCATGCTGCACTTGCCCCAGGAAGCCATGTACTTGATGTCTATCACCATGTGGTAAACCGTTAGTTTTGTTGGCTACCAGTCACATGGTAGGGGACTGTTTAGTATACCTCCTTAGACCTTTTAAAGATTGTCTCTTTGCACCATCATTGAAAAATAGCCCCCTATAAGTATTGAGCCATTAGGCAAAAACAGAATCTCCCGATGGTGATGGCTGCAAAGTGGCATGATGTATGCATAATACCCTTATCATATACCCCATCTTAGAGTCCTCAGTTCAAATCAAACTTGTCAGGCAGTATATAGATGGGAACCTTTAGGAACTGCCTTTTGGAAAGGAGGTGGGGCCATAACTTAGTGATTAAGTACTATTTGTCTTTTAAAAAAATCTTAAGATAGTGGCCATCTTTCATCTTCCCCAGATCTACTAACCATTTGTTTTGTTGCGTGATCCTGAGCTGTAATATTATGAGAGAAGGAGAAAAAAAATCTCTGTACCTTGCAAAGAGATGGTTCCACCATGGATATTTCACTTCTGGTACCTACGGAATGAGCACAAAGGCTTTACTGCTACAAAGACTGGGGGATGTTGCTATTTCCCAGTTCAAGATACAGACACCAGTAAAGCTAGTTTATGTACAGGGCATTGTAGAATCTATCATTACCCCTGTAAGTCTTTAAAAGATATTGTATTGTTAGAATGTTTTCTGACCTGTTTCCCCTTGTATATTGGGACCTCCCTCTAGAGGGAGGTGATTTCCACACAGAGGCTGGGTGAGCAGTTATCTTGGCAACAGAACAGGGAAAAGGGTAAACTCCAAGATAAGGAAAAGAAGCTGAGGTGCTTTTCTCCTAGGGCTGCCAGCTGGGAAATACCTGGAGATTTTGGGAGTGGAGCCTGAAGAGGGTGGGGTTTGGGGAGGGGTCGCGAGCAGGGTATAATGCCATAGAGTCCACCTTCCAAAGTGGCCATTTTCTCCAGGCAAACTGATCCCTATCACCTGGGGATCAGTTGTAATCCCAGGCGATTTCCAGCCACCACCTGGAGGATGCCAAAAAAAGAGGGGGGGAAAGCCAGTGTACAATGCAGGAAACAAAAAAGAACACCACTGGCAAAAAATAACAACACACAAGCAAGTAAGCAAGTATATAATGATCAAATAAGCATAACAGCAAGTATAATATAAATCAAATAAACATAACAAGTATGATATAAATCAATAGGCCAAAGTGCAATAATAAATCATAATAGAAACAAGTCACAGTCTTTCCATTTGTCTACTCCAGCATAGAAGCAATATCAAAGTCCAAATTGGAGTACAATTCATCAAATTTTCTGAGCCATAAAAAGCCGACGCGTAATCCGGATGCCTGTTGCCGCGTTTCGAATAATTCTTATTCAAGCATGGCTGTAATGGGACCCAGTCTCAAAAGCTGGCATACACTAAGCCAGAATGGTCAGTCAAGGAGGATTAAGGGTCTATGGAAGAAGTTCCAGCAAAGAAAAGCCTGTGGGGCCTTGAGAAGGATAGCTGGCAGAAGAGTGGCCATCTTCCGGCGTGGGCCTTTTGTTCTGAAATGTTGAAGAGTTTTCTCCTTCTGTGGCTGTGAGGAAAAGTGGCTCCTCACATTCTGTGAAGAAGAAAGACCTCGCCCAAACATCCAGTGAGATCTGTTTGTGGTTTGTGAGACAGAGCCCAGAGACTGAAGAGACTTCTCTTTTCACCCAAAATTCGGGGCTACTCAACATATTTTTATTATTGACACTGCTTTGTTCAGAACTCCCAGTTCTATTACCCTTGTTTTTTTCTGCCTTTAAATAAAAGCTATATGTTTAAGTGCAGGTCAGATTTGAATGGAGCATCTTCATAACACTGTGGAGTTGTTGCACTCCAAAAAATGTCTGTGTCATTCATGATGCACTTTTGAAGTTCTGATAAGTGCTCCTAGCTGACAAGAACATTTTGGATGCAAGGCTTAAAACATAACATTTCTGTTGGGAATCATGCCACTGTAACTGTACTGCACATCTTGTAATCCTTGGCCTTTCACCTTTCCTTGCAGGTCACTTTGCTTGGCTTGTGGGAAGGTCAAGACTAAAACACAAGATCATGCCACCAGCTGTCTCTGGGCCACCAGAATTTGAGAGGACGTTCCGTGCTCAGTAAGTGCATTAAAAAGGCCATTCTTACGTAGGTATCTAAGGATCAAACTAAATGCAAGATGGACCCCTATGTATTTATTGACAGGTCTGACTGTTCCTGTGTAAATTGGAGGGGGCTTTTTTTAATAAGCTGAAAACAGAGCACACAGATGAAGGAGCGGAATCTTGTCCCCTCTTTATGTTGCTGCACATCCCTTCTTTAAACCGTTTCATTTGGGGACATGCTGGTTATTGACATGCGGTGTGGGTGGGTAATTCTAATCAGATCAACTTGAGGAAGGTGTTTTGTTATCAGTGAGCCTCACTGGAAGAACTGTGCTTGAAGTAGCAGAGTGCAGTGAGGTAAGAAGGGTGGTAGTGCAGGATTTCGCTTTCCTCACCTTTGGTTATCATGCATGTTCTGGAGGATGTGACTATACTCCTGTCAGTGTGAATATAGCCTAGCTTTAAATCTATTCTGAAGTCATCTGAACATAAGGAGCTACTTTCTGTTTCCTCTTCTGTGCTAAAGGAGCTGCTGGTTTAGGTTCTATGTCCGTATCTAGCTTAAAGGAACACCCCTCAATCCAGGCAGTGACACACAAATGGTTATAAGGGATCTTTTGACAAAGCAGTGAGTCACCTCTACAGACTTGAAAGGAACACTGAGAATGAAAATATAGTGAAATGGGATATAAAATTTATTGAGGGGAATAATGCAAGTATTTAGTATTAGCAACACAAGCAGTTAGAATAATACCAAGTATTCACAATTACACTTCCCAATACAAGAAGTCTATATCAAAAGCCAGTAACTCCAAGCATTCAGTATGGTTGGTTCACCTTAGCAGAGGCAAGAAGAGGTAAAGCAGGAGACTGGCTGTATCTGTTTGTATTCTTCTGAGTTCTAATTATAAGTCAGCGATTCAAAGATATGGGCAGCAAACAATTCAAAAGGGAAGAGTGTCGGTACTGTGGTCAATGATGGCTGATGATATATCTCCTGTTCCAGTAGTGAGTGTTGCAGAGTCATATAGAACTTGCATATACCAGCTTAGGTTGGTGCTATTTACACTTTTATTTACATTATATACACAGCCCTTATAACTAAGCATTCACAGTTTCAACTGACAAACTGCTTCGCCAAGCAACCTGATACCATACTGGCATACAGTGGTATATACAGCACAGACTTATATACACACATGGGTCAGTCCACATATCCAGTCAGCACAGAGATGCTGAGTCACTGAAACACCTCCTGTAGGCTGATGCAATATGTCCAGTCATGTGACCTCTGACTGTCATTTAGATCACCATGATCTGCCTAACAGGCTGCAATCTTGTTAAGGCATTTCTTATACACAGGCCGACAAAGAGAACCTGAGAGATGTTTAATATGCCCAGAATGGGAAGCATCGGTAACTGCACACAGGGAATGAATCTAGAGGAGCATTTGGTGTGGATCCAGTTCTTTCACCCAGTTATAGAATAGGCAGTCAGGTTCAAGAACAAAAGATGGAAAGAAGGGAGGGGGCAGTCTGGGATTTCAGGTGTGCAACATGACTGGACTGGAATGAGGCTGGAATGATTAATGGCCTTGGGTACTTTTTCAAAAAAGGCAAAAGAGGGGAGGTATTCAAGTAGGGAGGTGGGTATTTTGGAACTTGCCCGAAACAGATATTAGGCTGCATCATTGGTGACTTCGGGGGGGGTAATTCGAAACAGTACAAATCAGATCAGTCAAAGGAAAGATAACTTTGGGAAATGTTAATTTCACAGGGTTCTCTTCTAGCTAAAGGCATGTTGATTAATTACTGGAAGGCCTTAATTAATTATCTGATTGTCCAGTACTGGGTGAGGCGAGGCTTCTGTCTGGAATGGCTGTCTTCCTCAGTCAATGTGATGGTTCTGCTTACTCTGCTGGTTCTCCCATTTTTGTTGTAGTAATGTGGCAAACCTCCTTTACTGGCTTTACATCAACTGGGAGAAGCAAAACTGGTCAAGTTCAAAGAGGGGAGAAAGACAAGCTACAGCTGCATCCATACATCACTGGATAGTGAGCTATCAGTAGTCATTTGCAATTGGACTGACCAATTGCATTCTGAGGGGCAGTTTATCACACACAGAGAGAAAGGAAAAACACCCCCCATACATGTATCACCCCAAAAATAATAAATATATATACACTGTCTGGCCCAAAGTGACACAAAATGGAGTCCAGCCAAGTGACAAGCCAGAAACAGGCATGGGAAAATATTTCTTTTTCTTTTTTACTATTTCTGTGAGTATTTTGTGTGTGTGTGTGTACGTGCTTGTGAGCCTGGAAATCATGGTGACTTCTGGTGACCCCTAGTGGGGCTAGGACATTTCAGAGAGATGGCTTGATAACCTGTCTCTGTGTCCCAGCTCTGGTATTCCTTGGAGGTCTCCCTTCCGAGTACCTGCCAGGGTCGGCTCTGCTTAGCTTCTGAAATCTGTCAAGATCAAGCCTGCCTGGGCTATCCAGGTCAGGGCAATATTTTTTTTATTTTTGAAGGTAAGTCATTTTGGCTGACTAACCAGCAATCCTCCCCCACCCTAAGGAGATGCATAATTAAGGACAATAGGTTTCCCAAGAAGCTGTGATCTCACCTTGGTCAACTCCAGCCTTGCTTTCTCTCCTGACCCATTTGCCGCAAATTAGCAATACTTCAAAGCTGGTAGTTTTCCCATCCAGCAATCATTGGGTCATCAAGGAACATTCATACCTTTAGGTTACACCTCAGGGAAACCCATCAAGGTTCTTCCAAATAAACACATCAAAGCCTTCTGTCCATCACTGGAAACCTAACCGCTTTGGGGTGATCACGTCAGCATAGCCACAGGGAACATTTTCCTTATATCAAGCAGGCAGTGGGTGGGTATGTTTTGGATCCCCCATACACCCCACTTGTGCGTGGGCCTTCTTCTCTCTGTGAAATGCTGTTCATTTCATTTCTGCTGCAGACCTCGCTCTCCAAGATTGGTAACTGTCGCCTTCCCTGAATTGCTTTTCACCACTAGTCCCTTCATCTTCTTCTTAGCTAGTATGTGTTCCCTATGTGCTTTATGTTTTTGGGTAGCACTGTGTGGGACAATCCAATCCGATTGTGAATTACCGCTACAGTACAATGGTGCTGCAGCATCCAATGATGTTTGGATGGAGCCTACAATGAAAGTTTGTTGGCAGCACCACATACTTAGTTTAAAAAAAGGACACCCCCTAGCCACAACTCCTGCTTGGCAAACGAACAATCAGATACATGAATAAATACACAGATTCCATTGCCCTGTCTAGTTTTGCCCTAACTTGCAAATTTGATACTTGTTTTAGTATCCAAAAGTGAAGCACGTTTCCTACAGGCTTCTGTCTATGAGTCATGGGTATTCTCTTGCTCTTGAAGGTCTCTGAGCTGTAGTCTGTGGGGGATGGGGATCACCCAGAACAGTTGCCTATTGAAATCTTGTATTAATCTGAGGCTTTCATCACCTCCTCTGACTGTTGAAAGTAGGAAGCATTGCAACTTTTTGTGGTCTTTGCAATGGAAGATTTTGGCCACTAATGTCAAAACAGATTAACTCTACTGTTGCATAAATACCTGCTGTTTAAAATGGTGTACACTTGCTTATATTCACCCTGCTTACTTAGATCATATTCCAATCGGTTTATTTTGTAGGCAGAACTGTGTGGAGTTTTACCCTATCTTCGTAGTGACCTTGTGGATCGCTGGATGGTTTTTCAATCAAGGTAGTCACAATAGCTTCTGTTAAATAATCTTTGTTTTAAAAGATATGGTTGCATATTGCATTTTACTGCTGTGCCTTGGCAGTTCCTCCGTGTTTATCAAGACCTTTCTGTTTAAACAGAGAACATTGTTAATTCTACTTGCTGTTTATTCCCTCATTGTCTCCTCTTGACAGACATGAACTCTTCTTACATTTATTGGAGTATTTGGGTGTAACAGTTTGTGTTTATTGCTGTGGGCCCAGGAGAAGAAGCAGAATGAAAGTGATTAAAATAACTACTAAATAAATTAAGTTGAAATAATTGGTTAAAGATTATGCACTTTTTAAATTCAAATAATCAATTAAGTATTATGAAGGCTTTAATATGGTTTTGCTGACTTTCTCTTCTTTGATCTTTCTCAGAAATAGCTGCAATTGGTGGCCTGATATATATGTTTGCACGTCACAAATACTTTCATGGCTATGCAGAGTCTGTGAAAGGAAGGTAAGGAAGATAACCAGTTTTGCTCATGTTGGCTCCAGATGAAAGTTAATGCAGAGCCATGAAAACTTTAGATGTTTACAAAGATGCATGAAAGGGCTATAATGGAGAGCCTTTGCGAAACTGTTGGCCTGGTCACAAGAAACCCAGCCTGAAATGTAACTATGTTAAGCAACAGAATAAAGGACAACTGAGTATCCCAATACTGTTGTAGCAGAACCTGTCTGTCTGTTGTCTGGTAGATCACATATTCAGCAGGTATAGAATCACAGAGTTGGAAGGGGCCATCTAGGCCATCTAGTCCAACTGCCTGTTCAATGAAGGATCAGCCTAAAGCATCCCTGACAAGTGTCCATCCAGCTGCTGTTGGAGACTCACAGGGGGGGGGAGCCCCCCCCCCCCCCCAGGCAGCCGATTCCACTGCTGAACTACCCTTACTGTAAAAAATGTTTTCCTAATATCCAGCTGGTACCTTTCCACCATAATTTAAACCCCATAATCCCCATGGTCCTTGTTATTAGCTACCTGAAACTTTTAGAGGTACAAGTTTGGGATTGGGCAGTAGGCAGAACTAATGGAACTACCTAGATCCTAGAGTTTACTCAGTACAAGACAGCTTTTTGCTGGCGCAGGGCTTAGTAAGGAGAGGTCCTGCAGAGGTCCACAACAAACACACCACACAACAATTTTGGAATAGAAAACAGGCCACAGCTTTTATTGATCACAGAACAAGGAGCATTGGCGAAGCATGGGGGTGGATCCTGGAAAATCGAGCGACTCGCCTGCCACCCGATAACCACGTCCCTCAGCCCGCCTGCTGAGGGAAAAACCCAGGAGTGACAAATACTACTGGTATCACAAGGGCGGCTTCCTCTGCATGGTACCGATTTGACACCTGGGGTGAGCCTGGCACAGCCCCCGAGATGGGCCTACTGCGTATTGGCTCAAACCCCCAGACCCCTTAAGGGGGTCCCCAAAAAGGGGGAGGTGGACACATAGGCCCTTCTCCCCGAAAAGGATCCACCCCAGATGCGCAAAAACTGCCAGCTATGACAGCACGAATGTAGAGAAACTTTTTAAACCCAGGGAATGTGGGTGGGGATCCAACGAAAATCGCACTGCCCCGCTTCCTGGCAGTGCAGCTTAAATCCTCCCGGGCAGGCTCCACATCATCACTGTGCAGCCCGCCAAATCACCAATCAGCTTCCCCCCCCCCCCAAGCTGGTGTGGAGCCAGCCAACACGGTCGCTTCAGTTTCCTGCCTCTGCTGGCTGTTAGGCCGAAGGGGTGGGGGAGAAGACCTCCTCCAGCCCTCCTTACCCACGCAGTAATCCGGCCTTTTAGGTAAGTCTCGGCCGTGTTTATATCCATTAGATGCATGGCTTGCTGCCTGTATTCCAAGGAATTCTACTGTACCTTGGGAGCTCCTCAGTAGTAAAGACAGTAGTAAAGACATCAGTGGCAGAAGAAGTTCCTTGATAGTTTGCCAACTTTCTTCAGTTGTAATGGGCAGCCTTGAGGGAATATCATATATTAGGACACAGTTTCTACAAGTTGCCAGGAGGTCTGGCTCAAGCTTATCGTGAGCTGGGCATATGCCTGATATCATGCTTCGGACTCCCCTGCATGATGTAGCTTGTCTGCTAAGCTATCACTTATTTAGACAGGTTTCCTAAAGGAGTAAGTTTGAAATGCACTGCTTTACATCACTGTGTTTTAACTGGTGTAGAGAATTACTTTGTTTTAACTGGTGTAGAGGTTACTACAATCATTTGTGATGGTCTGCCAATGCTGTGAATTTGCTATGTGGATTTTAAGTGGTAAAGTCATATGATTCTAAAAAGCAGAGGGGAAATAATATGAAATGAGATCTATTTTGAAATATTTCTCAGATGGTTTTCCATGTAGCTCTTATAGCTGCAGAAAGCATACTATTGTGTATGTGTCTAACTTTTCTTCTTTTCCATTTTTGTCTTTTAGGTTAACAGGCTTTTATTTGAATCTGGTAGTTTTGATGTTCTTGATTGCCTTAGGCACCACGGGGATTGTGAATAGCTTTCTGGATGAATATTTGGACTTCAATATAGGAAAGAAACTGCGTAAACTGATCTAAAGATTCTTCTTATGCATAAATCAGACAGATGCTTATTTTGGATATCAAAAAGGAAGATAAGCCATATGGGTTAAATTGCAAACAGCCTGATTTCTTCACTAGCATTCACTTGCAATGCAAAATGTATGACTTTCCTGAAATTTTGTTTACTTTCATGCATGCTGAAACATTTCGTCAGATTGACAGAGACTATTTAAAATGCATTTATATTTTGAGACTCTTGTTCAGTCCTCTGCACGACAATGAAAACTTTTAACCATCTACGAATCAAGGAGCCAAAATATGAACAGTTGTCCAGTGTACACTACTCTCATTAAACTTGGCTAATGCCCTGGACTCTTCATCTTTGCTTTTCATTTAGAATGTTTGTATTGATTTGGAATGTCTCTAATGCCTGTGAATGCTGAGAGGGGGGAGTTTGGGGAAGAGGGAACAACCAGGGGCATCTCAGTCATTATGAGTCATGCGGATCGATCAGAGAGTTTTGGTTGTCCTAGGCCTGTTCAAACTTTTCCCCTTACATTGAGTGTAATAATAGTGTTGTATATAATGATGAGAAAATTTACAAGGATACTATTTCATTTTCTTTTTAAAGTAAGAATTTCAGTAATTTAAACTAGCATACTGCTGTATTCCACACTAGTTAATCTGGAATAAATGCTACCTGAGAGTGACTCCTGGATACTCTCCTTGATCTAAATTAGAATCCCCATTTTACCTATGAGCATTCAGTGAAAAAAAAATATGAATTCAGAGGCAGCCGCCATCCCATTAAGACACAACCATAGGTGAGGCAGGCACTCTTGGTATTCAGGCATTCCAGACTATTCAGGCATTCCAGACCATTGTATGCCTGGGGCTGATTCCAGGCCTATCCTCTGCCGTTGCTTCTGGGAGGTGGGGCCTGTGGGACTGAACTGCAAGGCTCCTCCTAGGCAGAGGCACGAGCTGAAGGGCAAGAGTGCGGGTTGCCAGGTACCCTTGCTGCGCCGGCAGGGGAATTTGGGGGCTGTTCCAGGATGTCCTGATGCAATGACATCACCTGAAAGTGATGTCATTGCAGTGGTGACATTGCACAGCAATGCTCTGGTTTGAGGGCAAAACTCTGTGGTTTTAGGCCAAATTTACCATAGACTTTTGCCCTCAACCAGAGTGTTCCACACGACTTCTCCGATCTGAGGACATCAATTCCGGGTGATGTCATCATGTTGGGGATGTCACACAGGGATGTGGCTGTTTGGGAGCAGGGTTTTCCCCGCTGGCTGGCAGCAGGCTGAAGCCTCGAAAACCAGGACCTGGGGACTGGCAACCCTAGCAAGAGTCAAAGGGCTCTTGGCCTGCGGCTCTTAACCTGGGGATCAGACCTGAGGACCCTGCATCACTCTAGACACCTTTAAACCACTAGCTAGTTATGAAGGTAGAAAGCCAGCAGGGGAGCAGGGGCTACCCAAATCCAGAGAAGTACTGGGGCCTTTGGATGACGAAGGGATAAAGGGATTGCAAAAGGAAGACGGGGAGATGACAGAGAAGCTCAATGACTTTTTTTGCTTCTGTGTTCACTGTGAAAAGTGTGGGGCATGTACTGATGCCACAGTCCCTGTTTTCAGGAAGGAAGTCTGAAGAACTGAGCCAAATTGAGGTGACCAGGTATGAAGTTCTAGACCTACTGGGGAAATTAATAACCAGTAAGTCTGCAGGTCCTGATCAATGCTCCCTCTAAGCTGTGGAGTCTTGTGAGCAAAAATCTTACTTTGTGAGCTACTGTGGAGTCTTGTGAGCAAAAATCTTACTTTATTAGCTACTGGCATTAAAGTTGTATGCAAGCGATTTGGCTACTGCATGAATTAGTTTGCTCTGGAGCCATCCTTCCTGAGCTAAGATAAAAATATGTGAGCCGGTGGCTAAAAAACAGTGAGCTAGCTCACACTAACTCAGCTTAAAGGGAACACTGGTCCTGATGGCATACACACAGAAGTTCTTAAGGATCTCAGATGTGAGATTGTTAATCTACTAACCCATATATGTAACCTATCAGTAAATTCAGCTACTGTACCAGAAGACTGGAGATTAGCAAATGTTAAACCAATTTTTAAAAAAGGGATCCAGAGGGGAACCAGGAAATTACTAGCCAGTCAGCCTAATATCTGTTTCAAGCAATTTATTAGAAACTGTAATCAAAGATAGAATTGTTAGGCACATAGAGGGAAAAGGCCTGCTGAAGGAAAATCAGCATGGCTTCTGCAAAGGGAAGTCCTGCTTCACCAACCGTTTGGAGTTCTTTGAGAAAGTGAACAAGCATATATACAATGGTGATTCAGTAGATATTATATTCCTGGACCTTCAAAAGGCTTTTGACAGGGTACTTCACCAAAGACTCCTGAGTAAACTTAGCAGTCATGGGATAAGAGGATGGGTTCTCTTACAGATTAAAAACTGCTTACATGACAGGAAGCCAGGCCCGTAGCTACACCAGGGCATCTCGGGGCCAGCCCCCCCCTTACCGCCAAGGCCTCCTGACTTCCCATCCAGCTGGTTTGTTTTATTTCATTTTTCACATGTGCCATGGCCATGCTGAGCCAAATTGTTGCCCTGCCCTGCCTGCCAGCAGTGTACCTCTAAGTGGCTGTGGGTGAGACACTCCACAGGGCATGTCTGCTCCCTGTTCCAACCCTTTCTCCCTCTTGTCACTTTTTAAAAGCATCTCGGGGCCAGCCCCCCCCTTACCGCCAAGGCCTCCTGACTTCCCATCCAGCTGGTTTGTTTTATTTTATTTTTCACATGTGCCATGGCCACGCTGAGCCAAATTGTTGCCCTGCCCGGCCTGCCAGCAGTGCACCTCTAACTGGCTGTGAGTGAGACACGTCACAGGGCATGTCTGCTCCCTGTTCCAACCCTTTCTCCCTCTTGTCACTTTTTAAAACTTGTACTCTCTTGTCACTCCTGACAGTGTCCCCTGACTTATTTAAATGCCCCCTGAAGTAAAAAATCCTGGCTATGGCCCTGCAAGAAGCAAAGAGTAGGAATCAATGGACAGTTCTCACAATGGAGGGAAGTAAGCTGTGGGGTCCCACAGGGATCGGTATTGGTGCTGGTACTATTAAATTTGTTCATCAGTGGTCTGGAACTGGGGGTTAGTAGTATAGTGGGCAAGTTTGCAGATGACACAAAATTATTCAGGATGGTGAAAACCAAGGCTGAATGTGAAGAGCTCCAAGGGGACCTCCACAAACAGGGTGAGTGGGTGACAATGTGGCAAATGAAGTTCAGTGTTGGTAAATGTAAGGTGAGGCACATTGGAACAAGAAATCCCAACTTCAAGTATAGTCTAATGGGGTCAACCCAGGTTGCTGCAGTTATGAAAAAGGCAAACTCTATGTTAGGGATTATTAAGAAAGGGACTGGGAATAAAACATTTGATATTGTAATGCCCCTGTATAGATCTATGGTACTGCATCATTTGGAATACAGTGTACAGTTCTGGTCACTGTATTTCAAAAAGGACATTGCAGAGCTGGAAAAAGTACAGAGGAGGGCAACCAAGATGATTAGAGGGTTGGAGCACCTTCCCTGTGCAGAAAGGCTGAAGAGTCTGGGACTTTTCAGTTTAGAGAAGAGAAGACTAAGGGGGGACATGAGAGAGATTTATAAAATTATGCATGGGGTGGAGAGAATTGACAAAGAGAACTTTTCTCTCTCTCTCTCCCAAAAATACTAGAATTTGAGAGCATCCAATGAAACTGATAGGCAGTAGGTTCAGGATGGACAAAAGGAAATACTACTTTACACAGAGAGTGATTAAAATGTGGCATTTGCTGCCAGAGGATGTAGTGATGGCTACAGGAATAAACAGCTTTAAAAGGGGATTAAATGGATTTCATGGAGGATAAGTCTATCAATGGCTACTAGCCATGGTGACTGAGGGGAACCTCCACATTCAGAGATGCTAATCCTTTGAATCCCAGGGCCAGGAGGCAACATCAGGGGAGTGCTTTGGCCTCTATGCTCTGTTGTTGGCTGTCTAGAAGAACTGGCTGGCCACTATGTGAGACAGGATGCTGGACTAGATAGACTATTGGTCTGATCCAGAAGGGCTCTTCTTCAATGTTCCCTCTAAGCTGTGGAGTGTTGTGAGCAAAAATTCGATTTTGTGAGCTACCAGCATTAAAGTTGTGAGCGAGTGGTTTGGCTACTGCATAAATTAGTTTGTTCTGGAGCCTTCCTTACTGAGCTAAGACAAAAATGTCTGAGCTGGAGGCTAAAAAGCTGTGAGCTAGCTCACACTGACTCAGCTTAGAGGGAACACTGCTCATGTTCTTACATTGCGTCTCTGGTTGGGGGTGACCCTATCTTAAACTAATTTCTAGTAAACTCAGCTTTTGCAGAGGAAGAGAAGATCATAAGTATTATTTATAATTTTAATAAAAAATATTTCCTTTCTGAAAATAAGGGGTTGAATCTGTTCAGATGAGTGATAGGAGTGAAGGACTGAACATGAGGCCAAAGACAAGATGTAAGATAAAAACAAGATGTGAAGCACTCTGAGTCAGGCTTCATAATGAAACTGTCAGACAAGCATCATATTAATCAGTCTGGCCCTCCCTGCTTGCTCTCTCTCTCTCTCTTGCTGCTGCTGCAGCTTTCATAGCCTCACTTTTATATTTAGGCTGGTGAAAGCTAGGTAACTGCCTTACAGTCAGGTGCCTCAGATGGGGAACTACTGTACCATTTCCATGGCAGGCCTCTGGCTGTGGGGAAGAGGCAGCAGAAGCATGCAGGAAGGGAATAACTTACTGCCAATAATCTCTTCTGTCAACTCGCCAGTGAAATTGGGCTTGTAGAATTGCACGATAGCTAATATTAACTGATCAAGTAGCAATCGATAACTAGCAGTCATAAGTAGGAGGCATCTGAAGGCATCATGTTCCAGTTCCTTGGTTTGCAAGATCCTAAGAATTTAGGAATATGGGGTATGGGAGGATAATTAATCTGTTGAAAGGAATATATACATGATGGGGGTTAATGGGTGAGTGGGAAGAATCAGGAGCAGGGTCACTGGAGAGACCCAACTTAACTCAGCTTGGAGGTGGTTGTTGCTGGAGGAACTAGCTTTATTTAACTGAAAAGATCATGTTTTGCATCTGTACACTGAACTAAAGCAAATTTCCCACACACCACGAGAAAACCCAACCAATTCTAAATAGCTGCCCTTGTGGCTCAGCAGTGCACAGAGGAAACAAGAGAGCATTGATTTCCAAAATAGAATTGGCAGAATATTTAAGATGCCCACCACCTGTCAAACAGGTGACTAGCCACATTGACTCCTCCTTGAATGTTCATTTTGCCTGAAGAAGGATCCAGACCAGAGATGACTAACAAGTCATGATGCTCACAACAGTCAGAAGAGAATGCAGTACAGCCTTCCCTCCTGATTCATTCCAGACGTGTTGCCGAAATGGCCCACCATTGCAGTTCTCCAGTAACTCGGAAGGGGGGGGGGAAGAGGAGCAGAGTTAGGATGGTAACCATTTTATCCATGCAATATTCCATGTGATGAGTCAAGTCTCCTTGGCTTCTTTGGCAGGTGTAAGTAACCTGGGGCATAGAGGGGGAGAACTGATGGGAGATAAATCTATATACAATGTCATTCTTCCCAACACTGACAGCAGAAATGTAAGACCATAAGAAGAGCCCTGCTGGATCAGAGCAGTGGTCCATCTAGGGCTGCCAAGTTCCCCTGGGGGGCGGGGAACCCCCCGCCCCAGAGGCCCGTTCCCCGCCGCTGGCAGATTGGGCCCCAGGGGGAACCCTGACCTGACGTGCGCGTCACCAGGAAGTGACGTTAGGACGCCGAGCATGCTGGGGGCGGGGCCACGACCATCGGAGGGAAAACTCTATGGTGCCCAGCGTCCTAACGTCACTTCCGGGTGACAACTGTTGGGGGTGGGTTTGCACCCCTCCAGACATGGGTGTGACACACCTGGCACTCTGCCTCATAGGAGTCACTGGGGAGGGTGTGGAAATGTTTCCAAATTGTGGCCACAGGATTGGAGAAGGTGGAAAGCACAGCTGCTTTCTGGCACTGGGCTCAGAGGGGCTATGGAGGGGTGTACTCTAGGTGGGAGTGGCAACAGGAGGTTGGGATATGGAAGGAGAGGATGCTTCCCCTCCACCCTTTGAATCACTGCTGTCAGAGTTCTCCTCTCCAGAGAGTGTTAGCAACTGCAGGTGTCTCTCGGCAGTGCTAACAACTATTTTGCCTCTGCAGAGAGCCCAGGGCCAGGAACAGATTTAGGGAAATAGGCTCTAAGACCCCTGATGATGACCTGCTAGGGCCTGGCAGGATGGGTTTGGTGTCTGGGGGCTGGGGCCTGTGGTATGCAGGGGGTGGAGGACTTCTTCCCCCCAGAACAAGCACCCTTCACACCCACTTTCACCCTCATGGCACACAGAGGTGTCCACACACAGGAGTGGTGAGAGGGTATACTTGTGGGAGGCCTTTTGGGGGGAGGGTCTGTAACTGGGACCCCAGAAACGTAATTCATCCCCAACTTGGAGAGATTGTAGAGGTGGAACCCAAGAGGTGGAACTATTACTTAGGAACATACATGAATTATTTCAGTGTATGAACATACGTCAACACTTCCATAAACACTTGGTTAAGCAAGGAACTGTACAATCTTTATTATGCAAGACAGTTTGCATCACTAATCACTTTAAATATAAAATTCTGATTTCCACTGGGGGCTGGGGTGCCCGCCAAGCTGTCATGGGGTAACTTTGGGGAGCCCCTGTTGGAAGTCTGGTCATGTCTGCCTTTCTGTCTTTCCGAAGCTGCCTTTGGAGAATTGTGGCTGGCCCAGCCAGCCTGACAGTTGTTTTCTGTACAAAGAAGAATACACTGTGGTGTTTCAGCCGGGGGGGGGGAGGGCTGTGAGAATTGTGGGCACTGGGCATGCTTCTCTTGCTTATCTGGTGGGCCTGGGGTACCCACCAAGCTGTCGTGGGGTAACTTTGGGGAGCCCCTGTCAGAAGTCTCTTGTCATGTCTGCCTTTCTCTCCTTCAGAACCTCAGGAAACACTTTCCTGGGGGCACCTTCTTTGGGGGGCCATACATTGGGCCCCATAAATCCAGTCCTCACCAAACTTGGCAGGAGGCAGAGGACAGTCATTCAGAGAAACCCTGGAAGTTTGGTGTCTTTAGCATGCCAGGGGGCATTCTACTGCAATACAAACCTCATGAACTGAACCAGTTTGTCTAGCATCAAAAAGTTTGTGATGCTCCATGGTTCGTGAATTGTGCATGCCATGAACCACGAACTGAACAAACCACATTTTCTCACTTTGTGCCCATTTCTAGTCTTTATATATGGAGGGTCACTTCAGTAACTATGACCACTGATGGACCTATACTGTTTGAATTTGCACAACCCCCTTTTTAAAGCCAGCTACATTCGCGGTCATCTCTACACCCATTGCCAGTGAATTCCACAACTTGTTTACATGTTTAATAAAAAGGTATTACCTTTTGTGTGTCTTGAACCTATTGCTCATTAACTTTATTGGGTGCCCCAAGTTCTACTATTATGGGAGAGAAAGAAAAAAAAGGTAAGGGCCACATTAAATCCTGAACGGTTAATTATACTCTGTAATGTGAGATGGATTCCAGTCTTCAGAAAGAATGGGGTCTCTTGGAGCACCAGAACTTCTGAAAGGAAGCATAAGCTGCAGTACTATGAAGCTTTCATCTTGACAGCTATTGCAGGTGAGAAACCCCACTTATCCCATGTGCCTGGCTGAAATCAAGCACTTAAGTAGGAGCAAGAATCTGCCCTAGCAGGTTTGTTTGCAGCTATAAGAACTGAGGTGCAGCTGTAAGTCAAGCTGGGACATCCAAAAGCCTAGCCCAGATGGCTAAGGAAACACTCCCATGTCAGAAGATTGAAAGAAATGTACCTTTTTGAACATCTTTCTTAGTTAAGGAGAATGTCAAATGTCAAAAGGTTGTGTAAGGGGGTTCAAACAGTGTTATTAACAGTAAATGTGAATATAAAAGTGAGTCAGCTGTACAAATCATGCTATTCTCCCTTACTTGAACTGAGCAGAAGTCAGAGCATCCACATAGGTTTTGGTATCTGCAAATAATCAAGTCCATAAACTAAAAAAAGAATGACTGACTGAATGAGAAGCTACATGGAACATTTGCATTGAATTGGTTTTACTGGAAAAGATTAATTCATTAGTCAAATGAACACCCCACATGTACTGCATATACATTTGTCATCTATCATGGGTTCTCCCCACATCAGGTCCCATTTAAAACCTGTTTGCCCCCCCCCCCTTTAAGCCTACAAACAACAATGCTGGAGGCCCATTTTTAATTAGTAAAACCAAGCAGGGTCAGGTTTAAATCTCCCTCTTCCTTGCCTGCACAAGCCTGATCCAAATTGTGGTTGTGTGGGTACACATAGTTTACTTTCCACAGATTTATAGATCTCTCACATATCTTGTTTTAACCAAACGTTTATAAGAGGCCCTGATGACTTGAGGCACATGTATAACAGATTCAGCTATATTCTTCCTAAAGTGGTCTCCCCCCCCCCCCCTTCTAGGGCCTGTACCTGGACTACTACTTATTTAAAGCACTCTCATAGCAAAATCTGCTTGCTTAAGTCTATACACTACAGAGACGTCATAGATGAAGCAGAAATTTAGTTTCCCTTAATATAATGCTCCACATTTAGAAGCTTCAGCATGATCTGCTTTCATAGGAAGAAAATCTGTAATGTGGGGTACTTTTTAAAGAAATCTGAATTCTAAAGTGGTATGGGCTCATCATGTGTGAACTGTACCATGTGCTTTCCCTTGAATTTTGACATATGTTTAGTAAATGATTACTGATTCTAACTGTTTCTTTCATTAGTGACCTCATCCTTTCTCACTCTGAATATAACTGGCCCACCATCACCACAGTTGGTTCAGAAGATAAGAGTCCTAAAAATTAGAGCTGAACAGATCTCAGATAGCAATATTTTATTTTTTTTCTTTAAAATTGGTATGTTATTAGTTTCTTTCTACATTTTTTCCAGAGCTCTGTACAGTCCTCAAAAGGAAATAAACAATGTTCAATGTACAAAGTAAAAAACAGTAAACTAGAAAAATCTGAATAAAATGGAGCAATTTGCCAGCAAGGATACAGTACAAATTAGTAATTAGACATCTGAAGTGCAATACCACTGCAGTGAGGATGAGTTAAAGAATGAAATAAAAATACTCTATTTTAAACAAACATTATATATATATATATTTATATATTTATATATATTTATATTTATATGCATATATTTTACAGATTAGACCCAATGATATCTGGGGGAAAGTAAAAACATATTTACAAATAATTCTTTTTTAAAACATTTCATATACATCAGCACCATAGTTAAAAAACAAAACAATAAAACAAAGAGATTAAAATTTGACTCTTTATTACTTGGTCCCAGTCTAGAATATTTGGAGGAAGCTTTACACAGATAAATCGATTTGAGGCCTGATCACCAAACTGAATTCTAGTCCCTGAACCTCTCTGCAAAGGCAAATGTGAAGTTTCATTGCTCGTTAGATTTTGTGCAAATCAGAGTCCCAAATTCCTTCTCTTTCCATTGTCACCCATCCTAGGAAACTATCTGAGAGAGAAATGAGAACTGCTATTTTATCCCAATCTTACACTTCTGCACCCCTTAGCAACTGGTTTAAAGGAAGAGACTTTTTGTGCCCCTCCAATCTTCAATTAGCTCCTGCAAAACACACACACACACACACACACACACACACACACACACACACACACACACGGCTGATTAATGCAACTCTTCCCTGGGGCTAAAACCATAGTTCACTTTGGCACGCAGTGTCTGGGTGCCTCATAAGCAGTTCTCATCTTTTCTTACTTCATAGCGAGACTAAGTACATTGACCCACACAGTTCATCATGCACTGAATGGGAAGATGGTCCTGTTGTAATTCTGGAAAATAAAATACTTCACCACATGTCAAATCCACATATGTGCAAGTGCATGCACCAATCCACACTTTAGCACAAGCAGAAGGTTAAATGGAAAAGCTCCCACCCATGTTTTGTGAAAGCACTATTTAACTCTCATAGGAGTCAACAAAAGATTTTCCAATAATTTCAGCACCAGTATGTCAGACTGCATATGAGCAAGTTTTAGAAACCCACTAATTCAAAATTGTTTCAGTGGACCTAATGACATATATATATGTAACTGAACCACGAAAGCCTCCCACCTTAGCTTCCCCTCACTCCTCCAGGGAGTGCTGAATGTATGTTTGCTCTCACATTTGGGGGAGGGAAAGCAGCCAGGAGAGTGGCATTTAGAGTGGATCAAGTGGAAGGGTTAAATACCCCTCCCAACTGCTGCTTCTCTGCTAAAAATAGTTTGCTCTAGCAGTGGTTTTTTTGGGTTTTTTCTGGGAAAGACCATTGGGTTTCTGTTGCATGCATTTATGTGTAGGATGCAGCTAGGCCCAAGAGATCTGCATAATACCAGCTCTGTGTTCAACACTGGCAAAAGGTCTCAGGCCACCTTAAATGTGACTCGTCAGTTCATTCAGACATGACAATAGATCCCATGTAACAAGCCAAGGATAATGTTGTTTAAAATTTATTTTTCGGTTTGTTGATAAGCTTGCATTCAGACATCACACAAAATTGGACATTAATCAAACAGGTGTTTGTAAACCCTGGTTTGTTGTGATGTATGAAAACAACCAGAAGCTTAACTTTTAGTTCTTTAGGGCATACACAAAGCATTTTCAATTCTACTCACACAAAACGGTGGCTTAATTCCATGTGAAGATTTTTGGGTTGCTCAAAAACTTACGTTCAGTTACCAGTAGAAGGCTGCCATCACACACGCTAAATAATCCACTTTCAATGCACTTTCCAGCTGAATTTTTACTATGTGAACTGGAAAATTCCAATTCAAAAGTGCATTGAAAGTGGATTGAAAGTGGATTATTTCGTGTGTTTTATCGCAGCCCTATTACCTTAATGGAAGAATTTCTCCTTCCTAACTTTGTTTCTCCTGGACTAGCATAGGCATTTCATGAGCTTGTTTATTTTCGCAAACATGAATGACAGCACACGATTTGAGCAAATGTTTACCATAAACTTGCTTCCAACCTGGACAGAGATAAATGACACTGGTGCCTAAGGATAGCCAGCACAATAATCAGCCCTTCTTTGTGTGACCTTTATTCATGGTCCTCCTCAGCTCCTTAGAACACCAGAAAAATATTTCAGAGACTTGGAACATCACTTACCAACCCCTGTGTATACCAACCCATGCAAGACCCCACTCATCTTGCATTTCCAGGAAAAGAACAAGGTAGAAGTCAACAGTTTCAAATTCTTTGACATGTATCTCCATCCTTTTAATGCCATTTTTTAAAATGTGTGTTCCTATCTTTGGTGGCTGCTACATACTGAGCTTGTGAGCCCCACAGCCTTCACCTGTAAGAGATCTCTAGATTTCCCCCCATCATTAAAGTGAATCAAAAATTGAGGAATTGGACAGCAGAGGAAAGGCAAATGATCCAGATGTGAGCTTTCACTGCACCTAAAGATGATAGCCCACTAAATGAACCTACTCTGCTATGGGCATTTCCACTCACAGTCCATGATTGTTCTGTAACCACATAGCCCAGGCTTGGCTATTCATTAGAGACATAAGTATACAGAGGAAATTGGTATCTGCTTCAGCTACTTGTTCAGCACCTGTTCTGACCTGTGTGTTCATGGCGTGTACAAGCACCGCCCTGCTTTCTTGCAGGGAGCAGCTGCCTGTATCCTGAAAGCTACAACAGTGGGAGACCACACTGCTTCGGGACAGCCTGTGCTTTGCCACACTTAGGTGCTGCCAAGCCCTTTTCATGACCCAAGGGTGGTGGGGGGAGCTGTTTTGGTAGCCTCTCTCCCACAAGCAGCGGTCACCCTATGGCATGGAGCCTGCTGTGGTACAAGGCCTACTTGGCAACGCTTTCAACTCCATTGAAGCCATTTGCAATCAGCTGGTTTTCCACAGCTTGAAAAACAAAACAAAGAAACAAGGATGGACCACATCCTGCTTTCCATTTTTTTTAAAAACCCCATGATGGTTTGTAACTGTACACACACCCATGCACTATGGATTTCCAAACAACTCATCGAGTTCTTGCATCCACTCATCTCCCGGTCCACTTTTAATGATGGAGTCTACCAAGTCTGTGCCTTCTGCTAGATTTGGAAAGGAACCTCCAGCTCCTTCATTATTGTAACTATAAGACATGTCCTGAGTAGGATTCCTTTCATACACCTGACCTTGGTTGCTCTGAGTGAAGTTACCCCCTGCTATTTGTTGCGCAGGGGACTGGTTAAAACCAGTCATTGTGGAAACTGCCTGACTTATTGCAGGCATAACCATTGGTCTGGCTTGGTTATTGGTTCCTTGTTGTCCAGGAAGTGGTTGCAACATTTGCCTTCCCATGGCAGGGTTGAGGGTCCTTACTGTTCCACTTGAGTCCATGACAGCTTGACTGATGCCTTGTGGAAAATGTTGCTTAGGTAGCCTTGGCTGACCAGATTGCATTGGATAAGCTGTGCCATTATTGAAAGATCCAATTTCATTGCTAGTCCTTCCAGGGATACCTTGTAAGCCTCGTGCCTGCCAGTTCTGTGTGCCTTGTGGGACAGGCCCCATCATGCTTTGAAGTCTAGGAGCTTGTGGTCTGGGCAGAACTTGACCCACAGGTCCTTTCAGCTGCTGGTGCTGTTGAGATAAGGTGGAGTTCACCAGCATGTTTGGACCAAAGCTGCTAACCATGCCAACCCCTTGTGTTGAGGTGGGCTGTCTTGGCCCTTGGCTTGGGTTATGTGCCAGGCTCATGCTACTTTGGTTTGGGTGCTGCAACATTTGGTTCATTGCTGTGCTCATATTGTACATTCCTGGTTGGCTGGTTGCGGGGCTGCTGTAGGGCGCCATCCCCATTTCAGATTGTCCAGTGGCAGCAGACATCGTTCCGGCATTCTGGGAGGCCCCCATGGCCATCATGCTGGTGTTCTGGGACATCATTCGGGAAGTCCTCATACTCTGAAGGGCTGCTTGGTTCCTTGCCGCTGCTATTTCCTGCGGAGAACCTAGAAGAGGAGGAGGAACAATATGACACAATGAATTTCTGCCTAACACAAGCACATTCAGCCATAAGAAGATTTCAGAAAAATATTATTTTACACAATGATAACTCCATGGTTTTCCCTCGGATGGTCGTGGCCCCGCCCCCAGCATGCCCACGTCACTTCCGGGTAATGGGGTTGCGGCGCACGCACGCACTCCCAAAGCAGCACTGGAGTCCCCTGCTCCAGCACCGCTTCTGACTCGGCAACCCTAGACTGCAGCCTAAATTGTGGTCCCAAACACACCCATTTGATAGGCTGCATGTTTTTATCCAGATTTTTCTCAGAGGAGCTCAGGGCAACATACATGGTTCTCCCCTCCCTCCTCACAACAACCCAGAGGGGTAGGATTAGGCTGAGAGTGAGTGGCTGGCCCAAAATCATCCAATGAGCATGGGGATTTGAACCTAGGTGTGTTAGATACTAACTAGTTGGACATTCTAACTACCACACCACACTGGCTGTCTCATAAGCAAAGCACAGTGAATTCAACACCTTTATTATTAAGGTGCTGTTGTACAATAATATTAATGACATATAGAAGAAGAAGAAGAAGAATAGGAAATGCTGCTTATTCAAGTTGCTCATATGTAAATCAGCGGTAAAGGAGGAGGAGAGGAGAAGAAGAGATTGAATTTATACCCCGCCCTTCACTACCCAAAGGTGTCTCAGAGCGGCTTACAAACTCCTTTCCCTTCCCCTCCCCACAACAGGCACCCTATGAGGTAGGTGGGGCTGAGAGAGCTCTGACAGAAACTGCTCTTTTTTCAAGAACGGCTCATATCAGAACTATGGCTTGCCCAAGGTCATCCAGCCAGGTGCAAGTGGAGGAGTGGGGAATCTCCCAGATTAGAGTCCGCACACTCAACCACTACACCAAACTGGCTATAGGTAGTTTCCACATTGGGACAGGCTTGCGTAGTTTCCCCATTGCCAGTGCAGCTCCCGACATAGCACAGCAGCAACAGGACTTCCTCATTTCAGGTTTCCCTGAATTTTCCCTGCCTCGAATCCCAGCAATGACCACTCCCCCCCCCCAGGCCACTTCAGCTTCTTCAGTTAAAAAACCCAGCAATTTCTCATTGTAATATTGACATACCATTTTGTCAATACCACTTGAATCAGGTCTGCCATGGTCTTTGTTCACCCTTGCCATCACCACACATGATATGTGCAGGGCACATCCCCCCTGGACATGAGCAGTGGGCACAGATGGGAAAAACCTCCTCCAAGTCTTGCTGCCAGTGTGAAGTCTGGTATGGGCTCCAGAGGTACTGTCCTCAGCCGTGGTGGCAGTTCTCTGCTTCCCGGTCCATGACATTCCTCTTATTGCCCTGTACCTTGGTGGGGTAGCATGGGAGGCTGCCTGCCTGGGGCAGATTAATTACTCAATCTGACACATACTGGGAGAATTTAATCACAGTTCTCATATGTCACATTTTGCCCTTCAGTATGGACCCTGCAAGTCAATGTGTAGTTGATGTAATGCAATCTAAGACACTTTTGAGAATCAAATCCAGAGATTTTTGGGAGATGCTGCTCCAGGTTTTGTTTTTGTTTTTTTTTTAAAAAAGAATGTAAGAACAAATGGATCAGATCAGTGGTCCATCCAGTCCAGCATCCCATCTCAAGTGGTGGCTAACCAGTTAAGGTGGAGGGCCAACAATAGGGCTGAGGTCTTCTCTAATGTTGCCTCTTGGCATTCAGAGTTTACTGCCTCTGAACGTGGAGGTTCCCTCTAGTCACCATGGCTAATAGCCACTGATCTAACTTCCATGAATCTGTCTAATCCCGTTTTAAAGCCATCTATGCCTGTGTCCATCACTACAGCTTTTGGCAGAGAATTTCACATTTTAATCACTTGTTGAGTAAAAAAAGTATTTCCTTTTGTTTGTCCTGAATCCACTACCCATCAACTTCATTGGATGCTCCTGCATCCTAGTATTTTGGGATAAACCTCTATCATGTCCCCACATACTTGTTTCTTTTCTAAACTGGAAAGTCCCCGACTCTTCAGCTTTTCCTCATAGGAAAGGTGCCCCACTATTATCTATAAATCTGGGTCCTGATTTGGTTTTTCCTGCAACTGGCCAACCTGGAACTGACAGTCACAGACAGAGGATCAGGCCTAAAATGAGGTAGGTGTGTGTGAGTTAGAAATCTTTCTTTACAAAAAATTCGGAGCTGTAAAGCAAACAATGGCCTGACCACTAGCCATCTGAAAAACTCTTTTAAGTATTTCCATTACCTTTCAAAGCTAAGCCATGGAAATAGAACTGTCATACTCAGAGTGGCCAATCAATTATTTTACAGCTTAGGAGGCATAAGTGGATGGATTTTCTATAGTGTTGTTACTGATTATGTCTATGGAAAGAAGAAAAATGTTTTTTTCTGGACATTTTAAAACAGAGATGGTGTATTAACAAATCAATATTGTAAACACATTTACTCTACCTTGGACCAATGATGAGAAGCCAGAAATTCCTACGGTTGTTAAATTGTACACCCTGGCAAATAACTGAACTAGGTGGCTCCCTGATCAGGAGAGAGAGAGAGAGGAGTGGGTGGGTGGGAGGAATTATTGATTTCTGGAAAGCAAATATGCTCCTGTTGTTTATCACCTTTATTTAAAAATAATTACTGGAATTCTGATTATGCCAAGAGTTCATTGTGGCTTCAGTTCAATACAATGCTGAAGTAAATCACCCAGAATGACTTTCTTTTCTTTCTCTCTCTCCAGCTTTCAATAAAGTAAAAGAAATAGAATTTAAAAAATGCATAACATTTTCATACAGAATATTATATACACACACACAGAGAGAGAGAATATCTAGGAATTAAATATATCTATGTGATATTTCTCTCTCTCATTCACTGAGCTCACAAACATCTCAAGTGAGTACAACAGAAACAGTGAATCAGTTCTTAACCACTTGTCTGGATTTCTTTCTTGAAACCTGAGCTAGTAGGTCAAGTGTACCAGGAGCCTGGCAACCATGCCTAATGAGAAAGGAGGCTACCTGTAATGTTCCCAATATGCATGGTCACCATGTTATTTATTTATTTATCGTATGGAACAGTTACACACAGGCATATATTAATATAAAATATGTAACCAAGTTGATACAATGGGTATGCAGACCGATTGGGCAAGCCCCCTAATACTAATATCTAAATTTTCAATCCACTCAATCACAGCTGGGGAGAGTTCAAAGAGCTCCGTCACGTCACCTTGGAAAGCACGATGCTCACATTCCTGTGACAGATGGGAAATAGTTTGGTGGGCTGCACCACAATCACATTCGGGTCCTGGTATTTTGCCCCATTTAAACATCAGGTTTGCACAACTGCCAAAGCCTGTTTGTATTCTATTAACTGTCTTCCATACTTTACGTGGTAAGTCAAATCCTGTGGGCCTCTCATTGGTGTTTATCAGGTTATGGATATCAGGTGGAACTGATTGCATCCACGTTCGCCACCATCATTCTCTAGATCAAAATTTTGTGATTGCAGGATTTATGGAGACCTTATTTCTGGGTGTCAGGATCTTAGTCTGGATAGGCCCATGTCAAGCCATTTCTTTGTGGATGGGCAACTCTTTGATTTCAGTGATCTTTCTATATTCACGAAGAAGAGCATCTTGTATTTGGAGATATGGGGGAGCAATGTGGCACATACATCTGCTGATGGTTCTCATAGTTGTATTGAGTTAGACATAAAATCTGTGGACACCGGGGCTGTTGAGCAACAATGACGCACCGTATTCCACAGGACTATACACCAACCCCAAAACTGAACATCTAAGTGTTGTAGCAGACGCACCCCAAGTTCTACCACATAATTTTTGGACAATGTTGTTTTGCATGCATATTTTCACTGCTACATTGGTAGGATGGTCTTTATAGCTCAAGGTCCTGTCCAGGGTAATGCCAAGGTATTTAGTGTATGGTTGTGTGTAAGTCAGATGCCATTAAGGCAGACATTCAGTTCATGGTTGGCAAGATTGTTATTGAGATGGAAACAGGAACATTCTGTTTTTTCTGGACTTGGGATAAGCCACCGTTTACGGTAGTAGTCAACCAAGGTTTTTGAGGTCCTAGTCAGTATTTCCTCAGTCTCTTCAACTGATTTGTGCCTTACTGCCATTGTCATGTCATAGCCAAAAGCAAACTTCCTGGATATTGTTTTGGGAGTATCGTAGATGTATAAATTGAAAAGGAGTGGTGACCGAGCCCTGACCTGAGGTAGGCCATTATTCAGTTTCTTCTGCTTGCTGATTGACTGACCCATAATTACTTGGAAAGTTCTATCACTCAGCATGTTATTTAGGAGTTGAAATAATTTTCTGCAGGGGGAAATTTGTAAATTTGTAGTCCATCCCTCCAGACTGTGTCATAAGTGGCAGTCAGATTGACAAAAACTGCTGATGTCTTAAGACACTCTTGATACCCTGCCTCAGCGAAAGTTGTTAAGCTGAGAACCTGGTCTTCACAACTACAACAGGGTCTAAATCCTGCTTGCTCTATAGGGACATGTTTGTTAATTCTGTCACTGATTCTGTTCAGAATTAGCCTATCAAGGAGTTTATAACAGGAGCTCAGAAGGGAAATAGGTCTGTAATTTTCTGCCAGATGTTTTGGTTTTTCAGGTTTCAGAATAGCAACTATCTTGAATAGCATTCTTGAATTCCCCTGGGAGTCTTTCTGTTCCCATGATGTCAGTGAGAAACTTTTGAGCCACTTCTAAGTGAACGTGCCGCTGTTGGTCAGGAACCAGGGCCGTAGCCAGTGGTGGGGTGCAAAGGGCAGTGCCCTGGCCCCACCCCACCCTGAAGGGAGAGCTGTTCCTTAAGGGAGAGCTGTACTGGGACCTCAACTCGGTCTGGAGAGCAATTCTTAAGGCAAGCTACTACATGCCCTGGTGTCTCCTCGGGAGTAATGGCTGGCCCCAAAGCTGGCCCTGAAGAGATGCCAGCAGCATGGCACGAAGGCAGCATGCCCATGTGATGCTGTTGGAACAGGCCTGGCCAGACTGGAGAAATGCACTCTGGGAAGTGGAGTCTGTTGGTTGGGGCTGGGGTGCGGTGCTGCTGCTCTTCTCGCTGTCACTGCCGCCCCAGGCTGCCAGTGACAACGTTCAGTGTGTGTGTGTGGATGCTGGAACTGAGGAGTCAGGTGGGAGGGCGACCTGGAGTTTGGTGAGGCACTCGAGGCAAGTGGGGTGGGGGAGAGAAAGTTGCTGGCAAATCTTCTTAATTTAATTAATTGAAATAGTGCTGTCCCAGTGCCCCCCCCCCCCGGAAAAAATTCCTGGCTATGAGGCTGTCAGGAACTCATTATGGATGCAATCAAAGCCTGGTGCCTTTCCGCTCTTGATGTCCTTCAGTGCCTTGGAAATCTCATCAGCACTGAAATCCCCTGACAGCTCACAGTCTTCAGGGCAGATGTATTTCAAACTGGAGTTCCTTTTATCCTGATTGTAAAATCTCAATCCTTTGGAGCTCTGGCTAGATATACCAGCCAAGCAGCTACCTGGTTTGATGTTACCTCTGGATTTCCTTGGAGCACAGAAATCCAAACTCACAGTTGCTTCGGTCCATTTTTGTCAATGTGCAGCATTGAGTTCATGGAGTAGTTCATCTGCTACTTCTGGGTCTTTGCTGTCAAGGAAATTTTGATACAGCCTCTCGTTCTGATCGCTTCAGCCTGGAATATATTCTTTCTGATATCCTCAAGCAATGTGCCTTTTGGCCGTAGATATAACAGTTTCAGTGAATCGGTGGTAGTTATTACGTGTTGGAGGGACGCATCTAAAACACCTGTCTTCACTGAAACTGTTGTCTGAACAGGGTCAAGACATATTTTTGCATGTCCATACACCTTTGGTGCACATGAACCAGGACACTGGAAAACCCAGTGGTCAGTTTCTGTGTACTAAAGCTATATGATATGCAAAATACATGTGTTGCCTCATTCAGACAACACAGTGACTTGTGTATTAAGAGAATCTATGTGTGGTTGCTCGGTACCTGGTATGTGTGGATGTAACTCCTGAAAAGAGCTCAGCTCAAGAGTGTAACGCCTGAAAAGAGCTCAATAAATAAATAAAAATTAATAGAAACCCTCGCAAGGTGCACCATTCCAGGCTACCAGGCAATAAAAGTGTTCTAAAATATTGTGAACAAGAAGAGCTCTGCACCAGGGGAAGCTATCAACAGGGAGAAAAGTGCCTGGAGAGATGAAAAGCAGGGCTATGTCTACCAGGCAGGGAAAGGGCTTTGGTTTTGGACCATCTTTTCCCCCCCCCCCCCGTACTTTTAGCCCTTTTAAATGCACATCCTCTCCTTGCTTTAAGCATGAATGCAGCAACTCATATTTAATGATGTGGGCCTGCTGTCACCACATGCCGTCTGGGTATCATGCGATCTGGTTTCGGGTTGCTTACACTCTTCTGTTATTCCTGAAGTGGCCATTAGCCCTTTCTGTGGCTCAAATGTGTGGTCAATAGAGCCTTCAAACAAATTTTTAAATGTGTCAATAGCACCAGAGGGGCAGCTGCTGGCTCTGAGAAGCGGTGAGCTCTTACCTTGGAACTGGCTGACCTGTTGCACAGGATATGGATTCCGTTGCTGTTGCTGGAGGTGCTGTCGTGGCAAATGGGTCTGCTGCTGCATTTGCTGCAAACAGAAGTGAAAGAAAAGGAGTCAGGGAGGGAAGGTGTATTCAGCCTGCCCAATTATGACTTATGAGAGCAAACCAGAGGCAAGTGCTGACATTCTTGCACAAGGTGTTCTTGAACGACAAGTGCCTTGCGGAAGTGGCAGGCAGAGAGAGTGGTAAGTAGCCTTTGTGTGAAGAGTCCTGTTGAGAGCACTCAGCCCCTATGGTTCCAAGCACCATCTGCCTTCCCACCTCAGCTCCCTCTCTTGACTTCCCAAGGGCCTTGAGCACTTTCTCAAAACCCAGGCAAAGAAGGGGAGGTGATGAGATGGGAGGGCTCAAATGGGTTTGAAACTGATTTCATGAGTCAGAGTTCTTTGCGGCAGGCAGAGACCAAACTCTGATGACTTATGGATTCAGTAGGAAAGCCAGTGTGGCGCAGTGGGTACAGTCCTGGAGTAGGAATGAGGAGACCTAGGCTCAAATCCCAGATCTGCCAAGAAGGTGACTGGGTCAGTCATACTTCCTCAGACTAACCTACCTCACGTAGCTGTGAGGATAAAATGGAGGGAAGGGGAGAACCATATAAGCTGACTTGAGCTCCTGAGGGGAAGGGCAGGATATGAATATATTAGCTAAATACAGATGAGAACATCTGAAATGTGAACACACATGTGTAGAGTAAGGGGAAATTTTTTCCCCCTTGAGGATTTCCCCCCAATTTTTAAAACATAAAACCTGGTGAAATATATTACCTTTTGGAATGAATGAAATGCTTCATAAGACGAAGTGCTGCTTACTCAACATGTGAAGTGTGAAGATTTTAATGTACAAAAGTCTATGACATTAGATAATTAAAATTCTTCTGTTTACTGGACAACATATTTTCAAATATCTGTTTATTGTCCACAGTTAATACACTATGTTCTGTTGTATTACTCTATAAATTTAACTGCTATATTCAGATATACTGATAGTTCTGTTGGGACTGTGTGAGACTATTTCTGTTCAAATAAAATAGGTTCTTTGTTTACTACAAAATTTGTCTTTTAATTGCAACTTTTATTTTTCCTACCTTTCAGAAGGCAAAATTAAGATACATGTGCTAAGAAAGCACTGAGTTTGCAGCTCTCTCTCAAGTACTGGGTATATTTGCAATTTTGTTTGTGGAAAACAAAGTCATTTATACTTATATATATAAACATTTTGTTGGCAAACATAAATACAGTGAATGCTCCAGCACGAAATCTGTTTCTGCCCATCTTTTATGCACAATTGAGATATCAGGTAATCAGGCGGATATCAAGCCCTTGGGAAAGGATTGTTGAGTTCCTAAAATGTACTCATGGCACACTTGAAATGACTGTGCAGAAAAGCCATGTGCACCTGATAATACCTCCAATTCAGCTGCTTTATATACTGATTCTCTTATACCCGCCCGCCCCCATGGTCACTGATGCTACTTTCCAAACATTGCTGAGGGGGGGGGGCATGTGTGTAGGTACTTCTACCGCACATTTGTACTGTGCAGACGACTTGACAGCTGCACAGAGGTGGGGGTGGGGCATTGCACGGGTATCCACTATCCCTCCCTGTGCAGTGAGACAACACAAGGACAGGTCATTAGCACAGCACTTGTTTTAATACATAGCCCACAGAAAGAAATGCAGAGAAAGGTTTTCTGTTTTTGTTTTTTTTCTGGAGATACTTAACATATCTTGCATTCATGCTTAATAGCAAGTTGGGGTGGAAAAGGGGGTTCCCCCTCTAGAAAGTACTGCTGACTCTGGGACATTTTTCACATTCTCATCCAGCTTGCAGCACAAATTGCTGACATCAGGGGTTTGGATTGGTTTGCAGTTTTACTTAGAGCTGCTTCCTGTGTTGCTGTTTCTTTTCCCGTGGCATGACAATAATACAGGAACCATATAAAAAGTAAGGGAGACCTGGAAATAAGCACCCCAGAATTCCAGGAGGGAGAAGAATACTAGTGTGGCTCTTCCCATCTGATCCCATGCAATTCTTCAATTCCTAACTAGCCTGGAGCTCTGTAAGAAAGCAGCATTGGGGAGGGGAGAACAATAGCACTGACCCTCGTGGCACCATAACAAATGAATCAGACCCCATTCCTTGCCTTGTAAACAGCATCCATCTTGGTGTGGAAAACTGAATCAAACATTGTCATCCTTTCTAGAAATGCTGAAAGACCATTTACAAGGCAATCTTAAGTAAGAGGATCTCTTTGACATGCACATTGTCTTTTCCTCCACTCAGTGCCCTTAAAGACCAGTGCAAATAACTGCAATTCCAATTGTAGCATAACTTAGTGCTATTATTTATAGCGCATCTTTACGTGTTTTGTGTTCTTCTTCCTACTATTTTGAAAGAGAATGGGAAGCAATCTAGGCCAGTATTCAGACATCAAGAACAAACCAAAGGAGCATGGTTGATGTTGGCTGTGCATTCCCTCCTTCTCCTTCCTCCCTCACTTTCAAAAACCAAGACTAAGAGCTTCCTAGAAGAGGAAGCCTTTGATGGAACCACAACTGGTTGCATTATCTGAATCTAGGCGCTTCAACACACTGTTTATTTCAGGCCACGGTTTCCAACCCTAGTTTGTGGGCAAGAAACAAACTCAAGTTGGTTGGAGTACCCAGACTTGGATGACTCATTCATTTGTTCTTTATTACAGTCACTTGACCAATCATATAAAACATTTACACTTAAAAATTCAGGCATGCAGTAGACCAAATAAAGCGATTTAAAATTAAACTCTAGTTACAGTACAGTTTCTGAGACCTAAATATCACCAGCCAGAATCTAGCTACTTGATGAGTAATCTTGGCATTCTTATCAGACAGAAGATAATCAAGTCTAACTTTTTCAGTGAGACCAGAGAGTTTGCCTAACACAGACTAATAATCTCATCACGTGCTGACTTGGATGTCACAACAAATTGTACCAGGAAATCTTCAATCTTAGTGATGTGCAAGGAGAAGTGGGATGGTGAAGCCTGTGAATCCAAGAATAAACCAGGGCCATTATTGTCATGGACAAACTTGAGTTTGTTCATGATGTCTGGATAGAGCCTGAGAGAGAAACTGCTGGACTGAAGTGCCAAACACATAGTGAATCAACAGTTGGAGGCGGCTGAGGAGCCAAATCCTCTGGGGCTAAGCCCAATGTACAGGTTAGGGGCTGAATTGCTAATGTTTTCATGAGAACAAGAGCTGCCTGAATACATGAAGCCAGATACCAGAAGTTGCGGGGTCCCAGGGACCAAAGTAAATGTAAGCTGTAGTTCTGTCACTCCCCTGTTCATGTCTCTCTGTTTGCAATGGGGAGTACCATGTCAGGGACAAAAGGTGCAGTACCTGTTCTGCCAAGATCTGCTGCTGCTGCCGTTGCTCCCTTAGAAACTGTTGCTTCTGCTGCTCCATCATCTGGAGCTGGGCCCTCTGCTCAATCAGCATCTGCTTCATGATGACAGCTTGAGGCTGGCTGCTTAAGAAATTGGCGCTGCTAGGACTCGTGCCCACATTACTGGACCCTGGAGGCACAGAGGACTGCATAGGACCCGTGGGCCGAGACAGTCCCACCGTGTGCTGGTCCTAGACAGACAAACAAAACAAGACCAGAGTCATGTGACAAATCATGCGGTTGTGTAGGAATTGTGCCTGTATTTGCAGGAACAGTTCCGATAATAACACTTCAGAGTTTTGCAAAATATGTTGTCAAGGACTAGACACTATGCTTGTCATGGGGAATGGGATCCCATGTGCTGTTTTGGTATATCTCAACACATCAGCTGGGGGGCCTCCGCATTGTGAATTTCTGTACATTGATGGTATTTGCTGGTAAGGATGGGGAAAAACCTCACCATGCGATGGCCTGCCAAATTGAGTTGGTTTAAGTGACTGGAAGCTTGTCAAGGGGATCCCAGTCCTTGTACGGAGTGCACTGTCTGCACTAGCTCAAACTGGACCTACAACCAGGAGGGAAAGGAGACAGAGACCAAAAGGAGTGCAGAGACAAGGGAAGAAACAGGAACCAGAGATGGAGGCATAAATGATCAACTAGCTGCATTGGGGTACAGAAGCCTTAGCTACTGGAAGCCCCCCTAAAACTGCATTGGTTTCCAGGCTGTGGGTACACAGCAAGCAAATGGGTCGGTGCATATTCCTTCAGAGCAGTGAGAAACAACACAGATGAACCCAATGACCTTGGGCTGGTTGGAATTAACTGAGAAAGGAGAGGAAGTGATGTTAAAGGAAAGGCAGGGGATGGGTCAGGAGTTTCCAGGTAAAGTTTTAATTGTCATTTGCAATGCCAGAAATTCAAGATCCAGCCTCTGTCCCTTCTAAGAACGTGTCAGGATTTACATCTCACATACTTGATGGCAGGTGAACGGAAAGTAGATAAGGCCACAGAACACAATCAGGGTCCCAGTTCATCTGGCAAACATCTAGTTGCAGCTTTATCACAATCTTGGGCTAAAATGCAATTTTGGTGTAGTGGTTAAGTGTGTGGACTCTAATCTGGGAGAACCGGGTTTGATTCCCCACTTGCACCTGCTGATGTGACCTTGGGTCAGCCACAAGCTCTGGCACAGCTGTTCCTGAAAGAGCAGTTTGTGTCAGAGTTCTCTCAGCCCCACCCACCTCACAGGGTGTCTGTTGTGGGGAGGGGAAGGGAAAGGAGTTTGTAAGCCGCTCTGAGACTCCAAGTGAAGGGCGGGGTATAAATCCAATCTCCTCCTCCTCCTCCTCCTCATCGCATCTTTTGGGTTAAAAGGATGATAGCCAAGTTCTCTAATGTCACCAGTTAGCTACCTCTCAAAATCCTTGGTCCCCTTTTATGTTCATACAATCAGGGACTCAAAAGACACCTCCATTATATCAATTTAAGTGACGGTAAGATCTGAGCCTGGCGGCAGGATTCACTGTGATTTAAAGAGACTGCTTTGTGTGAATCTCCCTCACACCCCATGTCTTTCCCACACCTTTTCCTGTGATGCCTGCCTTTTCAAGGCTTGGTCAGAGGGAGAGGGAGAGAGAGAGAGGCCTGAAAGGATGCTTGTTAGCAGTTCCGTGAGCACAATGCCGATCGCCTCCTTCCTTCTCTCCCGGTGTAACCAAGGGCGATTGCTATGCAGGAGAGATGCACCGGGAATTCTCCCAGGAGGTTGGAACTTAATTATGAGCAGCCCTGAGAGGCGCGACTGGAGGGAGGGCTATGCCTCTTAGAAAAACACTTTCTGCTCCCTCGCTCCCTCCTTTCCCCCCTTGCAAGTGAGAACTCGAGAGGCAAGCGTTGCCGTTAATAAGGCCCTGAGCACTAGCAAAATCTTCTTTAAGCTCTGAGCGGAGGTCTCACATGCTGCTCAGGATGCTGGGGGTACATCTCACCTCTCCTTGTAAACCCATCCACGTCTTAATACTCTAGGCAGCCTCTTGGATGAAGCAGCAGGTGTGTGAAAAATCGCCTTGGCGCACCACTCCTGCTATGTGCCAGCAGGTGGCGTCACAAGCCTAAGCCTTGGCGCTTCTGGCGGGCTGGGTGGCTGGCTGGCTGATCGCTATCCGAGGCTCCCCCTCCTCCTGCCTCTCCACCCTCCCCCACGCTTGCAGATGGCTTAATCATGACTACTGTTCTGTCCTCCTCCTCCTCCTCCTCCCCCTAACACCCCCCCCCCAGTACTTCTGGGATAATGCTGCTAACGGAGAGCCAGGCAGTCAAGTGTTACAGCAGAGAGCAGGTAGCCTGGCAACTGAGAGTATAATGCCGAACAGATGGTGTTCGTACAGCATGATGGACATCACACACGACAGCCTGAGACAATCCAGGAATTCCCGGGTGGTTTGAGGCCCTCTTTACGCAAAAAAGAAAAAAAAGAGCCTGCTGGCTGCTTTGGGGATATTTTCGCCCTCTCCTCCCAGTCTGACATCGAACCACTAAACTGATTTCATGTTACTCCTGTTTTGCTAACAGCACTAAAAGCGCAGTGGTCTGGTGGTGTGCGTGGTGACACACAGAAGGATAAGTTCAAGCCACCCTGAATTAATAAAAGGCTAGACTAGGCAGGGGGGAGAAAGAGGCTCTGCCTGACAAAACCCTTGCCTGATAAACTGCTTACTTGTCTGCGTTTGGGAAAGTGGAGAGAATCCAGTGTGTGAGGGAGACGTGTGCACAACAGGTAATCCTCATTCAAGGCTCACAACACAAAGGCTCACTTGGTTGCTTGTCCTCATATTATGAGGGGGGGTGTTGGGGGGAGGGGAGTTCCTTGGGAAAAGAAACCTTAGCCCTGAATCCCGCACCTCACCCTCTTTCCCAAAACAAAGGTGCAAACGGCTCTTCCCCACTGGCAGAGCTGCAGGCAGCACGGAGGGCTCAGCCTCCAAATCCAAAGCGATGCTGAGGGGACTCCTGTCACCTCTTCCAGAGAGCCTGCTGCTCTTGACTAATGAGCTCAGGAAGCTGAGACAAACCCAGGCAGGCTGTCAAATTTCCCAACACAATGCATAATCTGTGTCTGCGAGGGGGCTCAGGAGAGAGGGAGCAAAGCTGGAGGATAATTTTTTTCTTTCCTGAGGAGCAAGCTGGAGGGAAGGGAAGGGCTATACAAAGGCCACCACAACAGGCTTCTCCAAAATAAAAACAGAACTGTTTCTATCCTCAGACATGTAGAAGTACCCTAAAGAAAGGTGGGTTGGAGGTTTCACTGAATAAACAGTGGGATTATTTAGCCTTCAGAGTGCTCTTCTCCTTCCCCCAGTCCTATTCTGAAGGTGTCTCCCCACCCCCAGCAGTGATTTACGGGCAAGGAAACAGGATTTCCAGTGCTAAGGTCAGAGCTGGCCATCAGACACTGACTTGCTCTTGCTGCAAGAATAAACCTTGGGCAAGCTTCCAGAGTTCCTGCAAGGCTAGCCTGGCAATCAGAAAGAGTGATACGTGGCAGTCCTGTACACCACAGCTCCTCTAAAAGAATACCTTGTTCTGTAGGGGATGCTCAGATTTCATTGCCTTTGTAAGCCCACTTGTAGCTGTTATGGCTGAGGAGAAAAATCTCAGCAACTCAAACCATATCATTAATTCCAAACCAGGACTCATCTCTGGACGCAAGAGCCTCATGGGCAAATCTTTGTTCTATCTGTGGGGTTCAATATTACCTGTAGTGATTTTTGCCCACTACCCAGTATTTACCATCGTGGGCACACTTCTATGTAGACCTTATAGGAGCACTGTGCACCTATGCCTGATTGCCATCTGGTATGTTGTATTATTTCTCACTTTGTATAGCTTAACTGAAAGAATATTTTAAATATTTTAATTGTCTTATCCATTTGTTGTAACTTGCCCTGAGCCCGCATTGTAGGGGAAGGCAGGATAAAAGTCAAATAAATAAATAAATAAATAAATAAATAAAGTGGTGGACTTTGGAGACCTAAGTTCAAACCCCAGGTTAGTTGTGGATTCATTGCACAACTGAAGAAATACTCACGTAGCAAATCTGTGCAACCAAACTAAGAATCACCAACTGTCAGCCCAACAAATATGGATTCACTGGGTTCTGCAGGTATCTTTTGTGTCTGGTTGAATGGTAGCAGGAAAGGGGGCAGCAGTGAGGGTGGGAAAACAGGGACAGCAGGACAATGTAAGCACATACCAGTTTTGGCTACACATACTAACCAAGGCAGTTAATTTCTGTTATCACACCCAATTTTCATCATAATATATTTGTGTGGAAACATTTGCTCCTCTTCTGAGTGGTACGCATCCTCTTCACACGTAACACATAGTGATGCCTACAGAGATATTTTCAGGGTGGATGCTATGGGATGTCTATTCTAACATGCCATCGCACTGTACCACACATTAACTTAATGGCAGGGATAGGTTGAGGCAATGCCTCAGCAGCACTGCTAGCACCATGGATTTGTCTTGGACCTGGCTCCAGGTGGCAAAGATGGGCATAAGTCACCCCCATTCCCTTCTACCATCTCATTGACCCCTTGAAGTGCTACCAGCACCCTTGGGGCTAGCCTTGGTTGCTTAGGCAGGGAACTGGCACTATGTGCCAAGAAAAATGGTCTGGTGTGCTGCTGTGTGGCATGCCTGGCAGGGGCTGCCAATTGTTGATTCAGAAAATCCAATACAATGAAAACACAGTCCCTGTGCAGGGACTAAAAAGAGGAGCCATCATAGTCTTCTGGGTAGATGTATTCAGTGAGCATTATTTAAGTCTTCAAGGTAGGAATAATTTAGGGCTTCAAACTGGAGAAACAAGAAGGAACAGCTTCCAGTAAAAAGTCAAACCATGAACCACATAAAAATCAGGAATATTCCACCACAGTTATAAGACAGGCGTCTTCCTTCCTCAGGCCTATGAAAGCATCCTCCATTGGCTGGGCCAGCCAATTCCGGTCACAGTACAGGCACACAGGGTTCATGAACTCAGAAACTCTTTCCCATTATATATATTGGACTCTTCCAATGATTGTCTTAAGCTGTCTTGTGTTCCTTCTGGGAAAAATATCCAGGTATATATTTTAATGATAAAATGTAACAATACATTATAACGGGCCCCAATTAACTAGAGTTGTCTATTTGATAGCCAGAGACAACCCAGCAAAGGAGGGTATTCAGAAGATGGCCGAAAAAGCATCTTACTATCAGATGGACAAAGGCAGAAATTAAACCATGAAAGGGGCCCACATTAAGACTCCCCATTCTGTGGAGGAGGTAAGTCCAGACATGGTGGAGAAATCATTATGATGTTCAGGGAGTAATATGGATACCCAGAGAGGCACCATTGTTAGAGATTCTCAAACTGTCAGTGCATGCAAAGTATATTAAGGTAGAAAGGCCCACCAAAGATCAAAGCGAGGTCTTGAAGAGCAAAAACCTGCCTTGTAAGCTCTTTGCTGTCACGAACGGGAAGAGTTCGCATCACCCATGCTGGCATCTTTACAAAAGGTTATAAAATGAGACCATTTAAACACTAGAGGGAACACGTTCAGAGCCTCCCTTTGAAACTGGCTCAGGTGTCGTAGATGGAGCTGTTTCATGACAGGTTGTTTTGCCTTGTCTTGAAAATTAATTTCTGCTCTTAGCCATAGCATCTCCAGCAGAGAGCTCTCCTCAGCCCCCTTTCACCTTCTCTCCAGTTTCAAAAGGGGAAGGATTTGATCTTTTTTCTTCAGCCTGGTGTCTGAAAATCCTTGCCTTATCAATCTCAGCACCTTGTTTTGGTACAGGAGGAGGGAGAGAGACTGCACTGCATGTCTGTGTGCAACTGCAGAAAACACATAATCTACAGGGAAGAGGGGGGAAAGCACAGAGGAGGTAGGAACAGACTTGGGGCTTTCCCACACAGTCAGTTAAAGCATGCCTAACTTCATTTCCTACTTTGTATGATAATACACCAGTCTGGAAAACAACAGCTTGGTATTGTGTCTGCATGCAGTGAGTGTGGGAAGGAGACAGCCATGCACTTTTCAAAAACCTAGCCCAAGAGGGAACGGCTCTTTCTAGAAAAAATATTTTTAAAAGCACAGTAAATGTAGAGGTTCACAAAATGGTGAGACAGTGGGAGACAGAGGGCAACCCAGTTCCTTGCAAAGAAATCAGTGGCTCTGGAAAATAAGGAGGGGGACACCCAGCTAGTTTTTCCGCTCTGTTTCACCAAAGTCCCCTCCTCACGACACCCCCCTCAGTCCCACACAACTTCTGTGTATTCAGGTCCAGTGATCCCCAGAGTAGCCTTTTCTGGTGGCCAAAGGGGACCTTTGAAGCAAAGAGAAAGAGAGAGAGCAAGACCACTGGGACAGCTGCCCCATCTGTGGGGGCATTTTCACACAGTGAATCCAAGCACACCTATTTGGGGCACTGAAGTTTGTATAAACCTCCTTTTTATATATAAAGTTGTTTGTGTGCTAGGGCAATAGAAGAGTTCAGAATTGGACGGTTATTGACACAGGGAAAACAAACATGGCTTTTAACTAAAATAAGTGGCTTCATGTTCAAGAGCACTGCTCCAGAGGAAAAGTCTCAGAATTTCAGTTTGTAAGAATGGGGATGACAAAACTGAGCTACAGACCCGCAAGTCCAAAGTTCACCTTTGACATGAACTCACTAGAGGGCCTTCTGCAAACCACTGTCCACATTTTACCCTGCATCTGCAATCTGCAGAACTAAGGGGTTGTCGTAAGGATTATAACCCAGGCATGTGAAGTGCTTCAAGCATTCTAAAGCCCTAAAATAAACGTTAAGTTTGTATGGGTAACCCAGGAAACCTTCATTGTGTAAAGATAGTTCCTACACACACATTTATTGATACGCTGCATCCATGGATGTCTGAATTCCCAGAACATCTCCCATCCAGGCATTCATCTCAGCTTCTGAAATCCCAATGTTTAATGTCCAAGGTACGCTGTTCCCTCTGCCTCGTGCTTCTGCCTCTTTCGCCTGCTAAGGCTTAAGACAACCGCCTGCAACACCCTCAAAGAGCAGCGGAGCCCCAAGGGAGGCATCACCCGCAGAGCAGAGCAAAGCAGCCGTTCCATATTCCAGGCGGCCTGTTTGGGTAAAATGCAGCCTGCTAATAATCCCTTTGCTGTTTCATGAATTGAGCCCTTTTACGCATTCACACCCCCCCACACACGCACACACCTGTATGCTATGTTCTCTCTCTCTCTCTGCTCCAAGGAGGAGGCATCAGCTGTCTCAAGCTGCTTGCAGAGACTTTCTTCTGCCACCCCAAATTCCCCACCCACTCCCCTCTTCTTGGCCCAATGAAGCAATCCAGCTAAAGATTGCATAACTGATGCAAAGGCCTATCTTGTGTTATACCGGGAGATGGGCCAACTGCCTCCATTTATAGACAAAAGTACTATCAGTCAGCCAATGAAACCCTTTGTGGCAGCCACTACAAGGAGGGAGGGGAGAGAAAAAAATATGGGGAGGCATAAAGGAGAGGGATCAGAGGACATGCAGTGCTGTGACATCACCAGGAGGGTTTTTCCCCCCAGCAGCCCCAAACACATAAACAACCTTTTGTGGTAGAAGCCTGAAACCAAACTAAATACAGCTCACAAAAGACAACTCCCATCGTGGGTGCCCTCACTTGCCCCCCTCCCTCCTCTGTGCCTTGGACTTCACTGAGCCCCCCCTCCCTAGTTCTCCATCATATTATGTCATCAATCAAGCTAATGCTAATCAGATCAATAAGATATTCTCTTTAGCGTTTTCCATCCCTTGCTCTAAGAACTCCAAAGATTTGAAATAAATCAAACCAGCTGCTCTGAGCCCCAGAAAACTGATGCTTTTTCACAGACTCAGACTGAATACAAGCACATTACAAGAATGCCAAACTGCCTCCAAGGTTTGCTTGTGTCTGATTCATACATACACATGTTTTGGTTGAGGTGTCGTCAGCCAGTAACTTGCAGCTTGAACTACTTTGAAAATGTCTTTAAGAAGATGAAATTACCTGTGACTGTGAATGTGTGACACAGGCCCGTAGCCAGGATTTTTTATTTTTTGGGGAGGGCTTTAAATAAGTTGGGGGGCACCCCACGCACCCCCCCGGGAGCGCCACAAATAAAATTAAAAATTGGAAGTTGGGGGGGGGGGGCTGGGGACTGGATGGGAAATCGGGGGGGGGGCTTAGCAATAAGTCGGGGAGGCAGGCCCTGAGATGCCCAGGCCCTGAGATGCCCCTCTGTAGCCACGGGCCTGGTGTGACAGCTGTTCCACCCTTCACTTTGCTGCCAGTCAGCACTGGGAGCATACATGTACAAACTTGCCTGTAGTCATATGCAAGTATGTTTTTAACCCTTTGGGGGAAGACCACTGTGTTGGAGGATGGCTGATTCCCCTGGGGGCAGGTAAAGCAAGCTGTTGGTAGGAATTCACAGAAAGGTATGATAGGCAGTTGGGACTGAGTCCTTTCTCAGATTAAGAACTTGACAAGAACTGGATGGGCAGACAGGAGTTCCAGTGACCACAGCATAATCAATCTGGCTTTTAATAAGCAGGCAGGCAAGAAGTGGCCACATGATGTTCAGTAATGCTTCCTGCCTGAGCTGCCGTGGGCATGCCAGTCCTTAATGCAGCCTTATTTTGTGTCCTGACTATAGTAGGGCTATTCTTACTGTTTGGCTGTGCGCAGACAATCACTATTCTGAGACTGGGAGATAGCACTGTAGAAACTACATTGCCTGCAGGATGCATGGTCATTCTCGTATTTTTATTATAGTCCGCGATTCACCTGATTTGCAGGTTTGGGAGGCTTCAAGCTGTACTTTGGAAAAGCTGAAACTAGTTCCCACTGCAATAAAAAAGCACAAGCAGAAGACAGTCAGGGGCTTGTGGGGGACATCTCATTTCCCCCTTTATCCTCACCTCCCTTTTAACTGTTGCCTTTTGTTGAATTATATGAAGTACATGAAAGGGTAAGGTAAAGGTTCCCTTGCTCGAAAGCCAGTCAAATCCGACTCTAGGGTTGCGATGCTCATCTCCATTTCAAAGCCGAAGAGCCAGCGCTGTCCGAAGACATTTCTGTGGTCATGTGGCCGGCATGACTAAACACCAAGGTGCACGTAACGCTGTTACCTTCCCACCAAAGTGGTACCTACTTATCTACTTGCAATTTCTTGCTTTCGAACTGCTAGGTTGGCAGGAGCTGGAACTAGAGACGGGAGCTCACTCCATCATGCGGCACACTCGGGTCTCGAACTGCTGAACTACCGACCTTCCACAGCCTGCAGTTTAGCATCTTAACCACTTGAGCCACCGCGTGAAAGGGTACATTTTACTGAAAACATTTCTATCCTATACTTGCTATCAAGTTTGCTACCCAAGCAGCTTACAGTAACAAAGCAACTAAATCGTATTATGAATGACAACAATAATACAACCAGCAAAAACCTTAATAAAAGCAACACCACAGTCAGCAACATTAAAAGCAGTACGAGAGATTAAACAATGCAATCCTATGTGAAAAAGTTCAGTCTCAGCCATAGAAGTCAACAGGCTTAGATTGGAATAACACTGCACTGGATTGTAATGGCAAAAGACTCAGAAAGAAGTATTAAAATCAACTAACAAAAAGGTTTCAAAGATATGATCAATGGAGGGGGAGGGGAGAGTCAACAAAATGCCTAGATAATAAATGCTTCTTAACCTAGTGCTATGGGCCAAGAGGACTGGTGCCAAACAAGGAGATGAAGGCAAGGCATTCCATAACCAAGGTGCCAACACACAGACAGCCCTGTCTCTTGTAACCATCCATCCCTTTTCAGAAGATGTGAAAGGGGTCTCAGCAAACAGGGCTTCTGAGGATGACTTGAGTTGCTCATATATATATATGAAAGTCGCCTCACTGTACAATCAGCACCTAGGCTGAACCCCTGGACCTAGAAACACGAAATTTGGGGAGAGCACTCCTACCACGGTGTAGATGCTCACTAAGAAGGGATTTAAAAAATTCAAAAGGAGTAAAATGTGCTCCCCCTATTGCTTCCTATGTGGCTGCCAGGCTGTTGCCTCCTTGCATCCCTACTCTCTGATTGGTCAGCTGCAGAACTCAGTGTTCTGAGGGGGGAAAAAAACAGTCACAGGAGACTGCAGAGAGCTAATGACAGTTGAGGAAATCAGGAATGGCCAACCACCTGTGAGGTGCAGCAATGCTGCTGTCCCAGCCTCTCCCATGGCTTCAAACATGCTCCCCCCACCTCCTACATCTGACAGGTGGCTGTCTGTCAGGTGCAGCAGCGGGTGCAGGGTGCTTAAAGCCATCAGGGAGTCTGCCACAGCAGTAATGCCTTATTAATCCTGCTGACTCAGCCTGCACAATGGCTTGCAATACCCCTCCCCCTCCCACACTGGACAGGCAGCTGCCAGTCAGGTGTAGGAGAGGGGGTGGGATGCTTACAGCCATTGGGGAGGCTTTCTTAGCAGGATTGCCTTAGTGCTGCTGCTGGCCCAGCCTCCCCGATGCCTTTAAACACACTCCTCCCCAAACACCAGACAGGTGGGTGTCTGTCAGGTGTAGGAACAGGGTCAGGTTACTTTAATCCATCAGGGAAGCCACCCAAGAAGAAACAGCTTAGCAATGTTGCTGGGCCAGCCTCCCCAAAGGCTTTAGACACACTCCCACCCACCCCTCCACCAACTGACACATGGTTGTCTGTCAGGTGCAGGAGCAGAGCATTGAAAGCCATCAGGGAGGCTGCCCAAGCAGCATCGCCTTAGAAATCCTGCTGGTGCAGCCTCCCCGATGCCTTCAGACATGCTACCCTTCCTACACCTGACAGACAACTGCCTGTCAAGGGCTGGAAGGGGCACGTAGTCCTTAAAGCCACCAGGAAGGCTTGCTCAGCAGGATTGCCTTAGCGCTGCTGCTGGCCAAGCCTCCTCGATGCCTTTAAACACAATCCCCTCCTTATGCCAGACAGGCGGGTGTTTGTCAGGTGTAGGAGCAGGGCCAGGGTACTTTAATCCATCAGGGAGGCTGCCCCAGCAGGATCACCTATGACCATCAACAAGTCCCAAGACTTAACAGACGAGACGACTGCTTCTCACATGGACAGTTCTATGTGGCTTGCTTCAGAGTGAGCTCACCAAGCAGCCTGGTGATCCTAGCACCTGAGGGCAGAACCACTAATGTGGTCTACAGAGAGGTCCTTCAGTAGAGAAAAAAACCCAGAATGTATGTGTCACTTCATTTTTTACACTACAGTCTTCTCCATTAGAATTCCTACAACAAATGTTACATTTCAAACTTCACATCATCACTATTATAACTGGATTTACGGAACTTAAATACCATAGCGAAGCACAGGTATCAGGCTAGTATGAAATTTGGCACAGCCTCCATTTCAAGTGAAACATTCTAGCCTTCAGAGCATCAGGACTCATTTCCCAAGCCTTATTGCCTTGGATGCCCATGTAGTCCCACCTCTGCCCTTGTCTGATGGGCTCTTGGGCAAATTCTTGGCACTTGAGTGAAGGACACCAGGGTCTTCCTTTAGACAGTGCCCTTTCTGCCCACACATTTAATGTGATAATATGTTCGGTTTGGACTGGCTAGTATATAATAAAAAGGTGGTTACTGAAATTTCCCTTAGGAGTACTTACACCTGAAGTTTGTTTGTAATCTATTCTAATCAATTTCACCACTCCATTGATCTGTCTGGGACTGGGGGATGTTGCTTTATTTAGGGACAAGTGAAAAGAAGCCCCCCCCCGCCTGCAACAAAGCTCCCCATCTTTAGGTCAATATGGGCCGCGGTCACACAAAGCATTTGCCCCGCTGAAGGCATGGGAGTCCCGCAGAGTATCTGGGCGTGATCACACGGGAACATCTGGGAGGTATAGCACTCCTGTGGCGAACCCGTGGCAAGCCGCCGAAGCCGCGCAGTAAAAAACTAGCACACCTCATGTACTAGCAAACGCTTTGCCACGGGCCGCCTATGAAAGCTTCCCGGTGTGATCGCGCCGGTGCGCGGCTTCCTCTCCCGTCGTCCTCTTTGCTGCGGGGAAGCCGCCGTCGCGTCTGATCGCATAATAGCACATCAGAATGCGACGGCGCAAATAGCCACGCTTCCCCCCCACGTGTTTTCCGGCACGTCTGGCCGGGGCCATGGTTATCAAGCTATTAATACTGCGTCAGAGTAGTGTCATGGTAACAGAAAGGGGGGAGAGGAATTCCCTTTGTTCCGTAGAAATAAACTCTCTATGTACTGGGTTTGGATGGTGACATTTTTCTTAATGCAATAACCAAGGATTGTCATGTGGCTATATGTTAAGCCTGCAAATTTTGAATGACAACTATCTAAGAGAAGCCCAAGTGATTGGTGGCAATAGTCTCTCAGGGCCCAGGGTGTTTGTGTGCTGGGGAAAGGAAGTCCCATAAAACTTTGTATAGCTTAGAATTTTGTGCTTGATAGCTCCTGCATGAACACAAGATTATTCATTCATCAGAATGTGGTAGTAAAGCTGTACCTGAGCTATACAAGCTGTACCTGAGCTATACAAGATGTAGCTGTGCGTGGGGAGGGATTGCTGCACATTTGAATGCTCTTCTATGGAAACACTGCCCTCTAATAGGAACATAACTGACTCGCTTCCTAACAGGCTACTTCTGCATGTACAGACAATTGGTTCATTGTCTGTGTAAGATGGAAGGGTATTCAAACATGCGGTTCCACATCTTCAGCCTTAAGTGATACCATCTAGTAAAAGCTTTACCATTTATGTTGAATGGGTGGAGAATCCTAGCAACCAAAAGAAGAATGTTGTTTGGGTTAATGTCATGTTTTGTGGGATCTCCCCTTCTAATCTTCTAATTATTTTGAAACCAGCTGGAAACTCTAATGACCAAGATTAACTTTCATATATATATATATTTGTTCCTCAAAAAGTCAATGCCCCTTATTTGAGTCAGACCAGCTCACGGGTTCCTTGCAGGGAGTTGGATCTAACCAACTTTTCTCCTGGTGATGAACCAAAAGCCTTGTAGGATAGGAGCTGTTGTAAAGCGGTAGATAGGGCAAGATTGACTGGGAGAGGTGCCTGGATCCAACCTAGGGTCTTCTGGCATAGCTCATTTTAAGGTTATTCATACTTGACAGAGGACTTACATAACCAGACCCAGAGCTGATACAGCACAGTGGCCCCAGCCTCCTCAGCAAGCAAAACAGCACTGATTTATGTATAACTGACACCTAGTTTTGTGTCCTCATTGGTAGGCTAAAGGCTGCTGTTCTTCAGTGAACCTCCATGAACCTTGCTGTCTTGCCAGCTCTCATAAATGTGAGCATATATGAAGCAACAAGTGACTCTGAGGCTTCAAAACTGTAATCTTTTCTCCCTCGAGACGTAACACACTAGAACTGAACCCATTTTCCATCCTCACAGGCGCTGCCTCTAAGGTCAGTCTGCAATACAAGTTTCTATATTTTGCAGTTTTATTGTGATCCCTGCTCTTTCTCATATTTTCAGGTTTGGTTCATATGTAATGTCCAGCTGTGATTTGCCAATATAGGAACAAGCCTTGAAGAAACTTGAGGCTCACTCAGTCCCTACTCCCCGCTACAGCCATAAGCTTATTAATTACATGTAGTTTTCACAACACACCCGGCGAATTACAGGTTCCCTGCAAATCTAGTTTATGATCAGTGGCTTGTTCTTGTAAGAAAAGTATAAACCAGTTTGCTGGCTCAGATGTAAAGCCAGTTTGTTGTGAAAGAGGAAGGCTTGGATCCTAACCTCCTTTTCTGCTCATGAGTGACACTTCTGCTCATACAAGACGGGGAAGGTGATTTTCACCTATTCTGCCCTCTCTCTGCAGCTCACCACTTTGACCCCCATGGTGAGTCAGGGGTCCACCAACCCATGGAGGTATGATTTTGGAGCGCATCAGGTTCTTTTTTTTGTGGCACAGCTTTATTGTGCTGGACAGGAAGTAGCTAATTAGGTGTGAAGAATGAGGGAGGAGGAACAGAGAAGGAAAGATCATGTGGCTCTTGTGGATCATATTGCCAAGTGATATTATTCATGAACCAAGCCATTGTCCTGTGTCTGCATATTCTACATTTTGTGCTGTTCTGTGGCTTATTTTGCATGTCTCATTGGCCCATTTGAACTTTTAAAACTATGCAAGGACTGCATCCAGATTTCAAATAAAAGGTATTGTCTAAAAGTTTTATCTGTGCTGGAAATCCTTATTTTAGTTTAGAACGGGCTGCTTTCCCCTGAATTTTTTTTCCTAGTAATCACTTGAGAATGTTGGCACCCATTTCTTGAAGAAGGGACCAGCAAAGCAAGCTCCTCTCTGGCTGTAGTTCAGTTTACCCAGCTGAGTGAATTACAGCTCCTTTCTTTCCTTCCTTTAAAAAAAAACACAGACAGAATCTAGGGTCAGTGGATTCACTACTCTGCCATGCTCTTCTGAGTGTCAATACTTCATCTGTTTGCTCTGTCTTCTACCATGAGGGAGGAGCTTTAAATCTGCCATGCTCTTTTTCTCTCCCCCACCCCGTTGCCATGGCCGTGCCATACAGCATCTCTGAGAACAAGATCCTTCTGACGTTTGACACAGGACCTCGCCATGCAGCCAATTTGTTTTGCTTTAACCTCCCATTCCCTGTGTTTCACCTCTCCCTATTACTAATAAAAGTTTTTTCCCCTTTCTGTGGCACAAATACTCCTTGCTGGGAAATTATTTCTATGTACCTTTTGCCTTACTGAAGTTAACTTGCAACATGCTCCGAAATATGCTGCACCAGCATATATACAATGGTAAACATACCAATAACTACTTGAGTGCAAATACACAAAACCATTAGCAATGTCCTGCCAACATCACAAGGTTACGATAGGGCTATGATACATTACTCTCCATGGAAATCAATTAACTCCTTAGTAAATGTGCCTAGGACCAAAATGATCGCTTTTTGTTTCCTCTGATAGAGCAAAGGCCACTAGACAAAAGGGCTGCCCAGACTGCAACCCGCAAAGTGGGAAATCTTACAAGTTCTATTCAAGAAATGCACTCCAATGCCCTTTTATTTTCCCGGTCCTCCCACAGAGACACAGTGTGAGTTCACTCGTATATGCTTATCACATGATGACTACAACAATCAGTGTGACATGAGTATGTCATTACAGGACAAAACTTCAGACAGGGATTTCATGGACTGTGTCCCAAGTAAGGAGATCACACATGATCCGAATGCATTTGTGAATCAGCCTTGAGACAAGACAGCAGTGTCTCATAGTAATACACACTCATACAACAAGGAAAAGTTGCAGTAACAGATTCTAACTAGACTCTAGCCTATTCACATATATAAGTGTCAGAGTAGGTAAATTTAAATCAAGGTGATTTAAAACACCAAGAAAGGATGCAATTAAATCATGGATTTAAATAAAATGTCCAGCTTTCTAATTCATGTATTTCCTGAACAAACTTACACAGTAATTGGTTGCTCTAACAAAACATATCTGTGTGCAACCCAATAGCACTTTTATACTACCCAAGGACATAACCCTGAGCAACCTGTGAAAGAATCACAAAGAAGAAGCAGATCTCGTCTTCTACCTTGGAAGTTGACAACTGCTCAGCAACCAAATGAGGAAGGGTGCTTCTGGAGAGGGCTTGTTCTTTGCCTGGTCACCAGGACTCCAACATGGCCAGAATTAAGCTGAACCTGAAGAGGACTGAGCTAAGGTTCCTTGACAGACATGCTTGAGCACCTGCTGGTTCGATTCACATCACAATCAAAGGCCTATTCACAAGTTACAGTGAACACATATACAACCGGTGTACAGTGTCTGATTGATTTTTTTATATGTGTTTTCAATAATTCTCACATTACATTCAACACATGAACAAATGGAATATGTGATCTAAACACCACATTAATTCAAAGACTGGTGCCTGGATTTATTTGTAAAGTGTATGCATGTTGGCTCTTTCTTACAAACAGATGTTTGCATGTACATGCAGGATGTACATGTGTTCACACTGTAATATGTGAACAGGGCTCATGTGTCACAATCATGGGAGCTGAATGCTTGACAGGCTGTTTAGGTCATATGAGAACAGCTCAAAGGTGTTACCCATACCACCTCTGTGCGGGAGCAGAACATAAATGCATTGTTACAGCTGCTGTCATTGCTACAACCACCAACATAATAGTCACACAGTTTTTTAAAAGAATCACATTACATTACAAAAATACAGGATTTCCCACATAGGCACTGGTGTGTTCACCTCTGTGCATTCTCCTGCTTCCTGACAGCTTGCACATTAATGGTTGTTGAATTGTCTGGTTCTAGATCAGTTTGCGCACACATTCTCACACAGCCTCATGGGACTTGTAGTTTATTCCCCTCTTGTGGTAGTAAGAAGACTTGTTTTTTACAAATTTTAAACTGCAAAAAATACCAACGGGGTGCCTTGAACACTGACAACTTTAAAAGCACCCCAATTGCTCAAATCAGTGACAAATTGTCCCCATGATAATTGCTTTCTGCAACTTCTCTGGCATTAAGTGTAGCTTTCCTAAGCAACTGGGGCAAACTGAATGATCTGTGCACTTTAAGGACATGACCTGACCAAGACCCTGGGGAAACCTGATTTCCTAAATGCAGGGGCATGGAAGTGGTGAAATGAAACTGTTCTGTCAAAACTGCCCAGCTTGGTATTTGAATCAAGCAGCAAACAGTAGGGACAAGATGAACCAATCTGAGACTTGACCCAATTCTACGTTGTGCAGTTTTAAGGAGACACTTTTGTGTGTGTGTGTGTGTGTGTGTGTGTTTTCAGGAGAGGCACTGGGCAAGGAGCAAGCTCATTACCTACACAACATCCTTACCAACAAAGGGAAATATCTGCTTAGCACTGTAAAGCTTAGTATTGGAGCTTGGCAGAGAAGCTGAATCCCCAGAGCTGCATTACTAAGTTTTGCAGAGAAATGTTGTTTGTATCTGTGAGGGGAAGTATAGATATGCAGTTTGTTCATTTGACACCCAAATAGCAGAACTATCAGGGAATTTCCCTATGGTTTGCAAATCACAGTTTGGGAGCTTAAAAGGGAATCTCCTTCCAACAGTACCATACCCAGCACGGCAGAATTATAAGGAGGATATGCCTGTAGCCTAAAGAAAGGGCACAGAGAAGACATTAGCACCTCACTTTTGCTCCTAACCTCCAGGGTAGGGGTGTTGAACTCATTTGTTAGAGGGCCAGATCTGACATAAATGAAACCTTGTTGGACCAGGCCATGTGTGTCATAAAATGTAATGCCAGGTTGTTGCTGTTCATTTGCACAGTCAAGTCCGACTCTTCGCCGACCCCATGGACCACCTCGCGCCAGGCCCTCCCGTCTTCCGTTGTGCTCCGGAGTTTGCTTAATTTTATGTTCGTTGCATTGATAACACTGTCTAACCATCTCATCCTTTGCCATCCCCTTCTTATTTGACATTCACTCTTTTTGTCTACAAAGCTATAGTCTTCCCCAGAGAAATAACTACAACTCCTATAAGATAGTGCAAGAATATAGTGACAGCAATGTATAGTGGTCAGTATCAGCCTACCGTCTGGGAAGTCTAAGTTCAAAATCCCCAGTCTACAAAGGAAATGTGCTGGGTGAATGTAGTCTGGACACACACTCTCAGCCTAATCCACCTCACTGGTTTGTTGTTATTCCTCATCGAAATAGTTCACATGGCTTTCCTGTTGTGAAAGACTGGATCATGAGGACATGGATACAGTGAAAAGGAGGAGGGAACCCAGTTGCACCCAGGAGAGCCCTGGCTTAAGGAGCCCAACAAAACACATACTGTAGCAAGGCACACAAAAGCTCATACCTTGAATAAAACTTTGTTGGTCTTAAAGGTGCTTTGTATTTCTCCTGTGCAATTGAGGCAGCTGAACAAAGCAAAGAAGGAGGAAGGAGAGAAGCCTCAGTCAATGTAGGGGAAGAAAGGCTTGCCTTCGTCTCCTGTGCGATTGAAGCAGCCTGGCCAGGAAACAAGCTTGGCTCGTTACCTCCCTCCCCTGGGAGAAGGAGGGGAAGGACCCTTAGCCAGTGCTGGGATCAGAAGCTTGCCTATCTATCTCTCCTGTGCGATTGAGTCTGTGATGCAGCAGCAGCAGTAGCAGCAGCAGAACTGGAGAAAGAAGCAGAAGACAGCCAGATCCTTGCAAGCTGGATAGGAGCCTTCCAAGGGCCAGATACAGCCTGTGGGATACATTATTGACACCCCTGCTAGAGGAGTATTTCTCTACAGGGCTGCAATTTTGAACTTCTTGGCTTTGGGGGCTGCTTAGGAGCTCCAGAAACAGGAATCTATCTTTCCAAAGCCAACAGGCTCAGCACCTTCATTGCAACCCTGTAGGGAAGTTGCCATACAGGAGTTTGTTAGCAGACAGTAAAGCTTCAGCTCAAGACAGACAGGGCAGTAGTTATCAGACACCACAACACATGGGTCTCCCTTTGTAATAATAATCATGGGGAAAGGCTCTGGAAACTGTAGTTGTTCCTACTAGACCAAAAAAGAGTGTGTTTTGGAGATAATCAACGCTGTACAGTTCACAATAAAAAAAGGGGGGAGGGATACACTGACTGCAGGCAGAAGGTTTTAAAAATACACTCATTAGGATAGACAGTGGGAGGGCAAAAGGCCCAGTGAAAAAAACTTGGCTATGGAAACAATAGTTCATAATACTCTCAGCAAGTAGGATATAACCCCGAAGTAGGGCATAGTTCAAGGCAGACATGCCTGAGCTTTTTGGTTGGCGGTTTGTATCAGTCATTCTACTGCTATGACCAGAAAGCTTTTTTCTTTCTAAGGGACTGACCTCGGGAAATTATCATCACCTATCACCACATGGAATTTGCTGGAATTAGTCTGAAGCACTTTGCAACAGCAAGTTTTTTATACATTTGCTACAGAGTCTAGAGAATATGTTTAAAGGATGGCTGTGCTCCAACTGTTATTGCTATTGTCTTTCTAAACTATCACAAAATGTGCTTTAGTAAAATTCTCATTGGTAGTTTTGTTCTTCACTGTTAATAACCAGTGTTTTTTCATTACTTAGAAATACAACCTCCTCCCCATCACCGTTTTCTCCCTTTTATGTCTCTTTTGTTCATCCATTATTATTAATCTCAGCCCAGAATGAGCAGTTTGACAGTCATGAAAGGACAGAAACACAAGGGCTCTGGAAATCTGCACCCTAGTATTCAAGATAACCCAGCTAACATAGAATCCAACAGCCTCAACAGATTCCTACACATCTTAGTTTTCTTCCTTCCTTCAAAAAACCCACAACTTACTAATACTCAGGGGTCGTTTCGTAGAAAAAGAGCTAGGGGAACTCATTAGCATAACTCATTAGCATATGCCACACCCCCTGATATCACCGGAAGTGTGCCATAAGGCCACACCCCCTGACATCCATGAGGGGCCTGGCGGTGGACCTGCAAGGCCGGCGGGAGTGCAAGGAAGCCCCGCGAAGGCCCTCCCTGGCCCTAGGCAGGCAGGGGTGGGGAGAGGCAGGGAAGAAGCAACTTACCCTCCCTCTTCTCCTGCCTCCTCCTGGCTGAATGAGGGCCGGAAGCGGGGTGGCCGGAAGCAGGGGGCGGGCTTCATCATGTGCCCTACCCCCCGTACCTCACCCGGGGGAACTGCGATCCTTCGCGATCCCCCCCGAAATGACTCATAGATGAAGAGAAAAGGTAGAAATCACGTTGAAGGCTTTTGATGGGAAAGGTTGCAAGCAAAGAGAGAAAGGGGCCCGCCTCTGTTCCTGGGTTGGTGAAGAGAAAGGGGGGTATGCAAGCATTTTAAATCAATTCAAGTCTGAATGGCACTGAGAAGGGTCCCTTGGCCCATCTCACTTTTGTAGAGCTATCTATGGGAAAAGATACGAAGGCACCACCACTATGGGGAATGGCTTTGGCAGTGATAGCATTTGGAACAGGCCTGGCTGATTTAAACTACTTTAGACCGAAAGCAATGCTCCCTCTAAGCTGTGGAGTCTTGTGAGCCAAAATTCTGCTTTGTGAGCTACTGGTATTAAAGTTATGAATGAGTGATTTGGCTACTGCATAAATTAGTTTGCTCTGGAACCATCCTTCCTGAGCTAAGACAAAAATGTGTGAGCCGGAGGCCAAAAACCTGTGAGCTAGCTCACACTAACTCAGCTTAGAGGGAACACTGACTGCAAGGGAGAAGGGGTCTCATCTATGAATACCTGAGCCCAAAAAATCATCTTCTTGAAAATACGGCATGAAAAGCAGAAGAGCTTTCACTCTCTGACATGCTAGGTTTCCATGCATAATTATTTTAATGCATGGGCATTCAAACATGTCTCTCTCACACACACACTGCAGTCTGAAGTGGTACCATCTAAGAAAAGTTGTACCATGAGCTACTCCTGCATCTTTGAATGGGTGCTTAGTTTACAAGGCTGTCTAGACAAACTCCTTCCTTCCATCAGGCACCTTTTCTCTTTCATCCTCTCTCTCTTTTCTTAATGCAGATCTTACACTGCTGCAGATAACTTTCTCACTGTTATTATTAACAGAGTGAGCAGAGCCCCAAATGCATTTATGCTGTGAACCTCCAACAACATATCCCAGCTATTCACAGATGAAAGTCAAGTGCATGATTGGTGTTTGATATCTTTTGAAAAATGGTAATTCACATGACTGGCTCCAAACACAAGGATTTCATGTCTGGCTCCCAACGTGATTGACTGTAAACCCTGTGTTCCGTGGCAGAAAGTGTCAACAACAAAATGGGAGGAACAGAGGCAATGTAAAAGGGCTTCTGCACCTGACAGTAGAAGAGCCATATCTTTGAATGTGTAAGCATGGATCCTTGATATTCATTCAGCTGTTATTTAAATGTAGATATCAAAGTCAGTTACATACAGTCCCTCTCCAAATGGGAATCAGGGCTGTGTTGCATAGCAAGTAACTAGTCCTCCTTGTTACACCCATGTTCTGAGAAACACAACTAACAGTTAACAAGAAAGATTTCCCTTTGGGTAGCTGTCAAGCAAACCTGCCCATCTAAGAAATCTGGACAGACATCGTCATGTCAGTGAAAGCAACAAAGCTTGACATGGTGGGGCACATTTTTTGTCGGGCAATTTGCATGAGCTCTTCTGGACAAAAATCCTACATTTTACATGCAATTCGCAAAGCAGCAGCAGCAGCAGCAACGTTAATTGGTGCGGTTGCCACTCAATTGTGGCATCTTCCCTGAGCTCTCACTAACATGAATGACTAATGCTGAGGAGGCTTTAGAATTACGTTAGAAGGGGCTCACGTGCCCTCCTCCCTCCCTCCATATCTTTTCATTAACTTCACACTTTGAAAACCCTTTCCATAAAAAATGACAAACCTCCAAAAGTTCAGGTTGACACTATTAGCAGAATAAAAATGGAGGACTTTTTCATTAACATGGGGAAATGGGTAGCTCTGCAATGACAGCCAATACAACTGGGTCCTGTAGTGCCAGTGGGGTGCCAGAGCCCACTGTGATAAGATAACAATGAGTGGCATGCTGACAAGTGCCCTCTTCTAATCCCAGTTGCCAGTATGATTTGGTCTTTGCATGTATCTCAACTGTTGACAGGTTTGATCGACTCTTGCTGTCTCTCTCCTGGAATGCCTTTAACATAACACAAGGAAGATTTCTTATCCATCATTCTTTACCCACAGAGAAAATTACAGATCTCCCATATTACCACTCCCTCAAACATCCTGGCTACAGCTGCCACTGCTCCTCTGGAGGGCTATTTGGCTAATGTTTTAAAAATGTCATGGGTTTTCATGATGAAACTCTCTCCAGAAGTGGAGTGCAGTTGAATTCATCCACCTGGATGTTTGTTTCTGTGCATGTACAGGGCTCTCACGTCACATTATTCTGGATTCACCTATTACTTATTAAAGCAATGTGTATATACCCCATGAAAGGGCCTAGGCATACATTGGCAGAGGCTACTTTGTTTTCCAGACAGTGGCCCAAGAGCTTCAAAATACAGCTCCATAATACAGCCAGTGTGAACTACAAGAAAGGATTTCAGAGTTATAAGTGTATGTGCCCCAAGGTGCTTCAGGAAACTCACAGCACAGTCTTTCTTGCTCTGTCTCTTCCAGAATAAAATAAGCTCCCTTGTTTCCTTTCCACACAGGCACACGCCTGCCAGAGAAGGAGCAGTTAGCCAGAGACACTTCCTAAACCCACTGAGATCACAATTGCTAAAACACATTACTTTTCCTTTTGTTGTGTAAAGTAACCCACAGCCATCAGAATCCATGCCTGTAAAAACATTATGGTATATAGACAATCGAGATAGAACATTCAAGCATGTAATCTCCATTTCTAACAAATTAAAAATGCTTTTGATTGGACCACCAAGAGCAAAAGAAATGTGAAGGGGGGAGGGAATATCCTCTCTATGGGCCACTACATGCACATCCTTGGTATACCTAACACTCAACTGCAAATACTTTATTTCAACCAAGTTTATAAATCATTTTGCTACAGAAGCAACCTATTGAAACAGGGCAAGGTTTCTTTGATGTACATTTATGTCATCCAGGCAACCACCCTAACTAAAGCATGAGCAAATTATAAACTATGTTTACATCTATAATTTATTTTGGGGAGCTGCGGTGGCTCAAGTGGTTAAGATGCTGAACTGCAGGCTGTGGAAGGTTGGTCGTTCAGCAGTTCGAGACCCCAGTGTGCCGCATGATGGAGTGAGCTCCCGTCTCTAGTTCCAGCTCCTGCCAACCTAGCAGTTTGAAAGCAAGAAATTGCAAGTAGATAAATAGGTACCGCTTTGGTGGGAAGGTAACAGCGTTCCGTGCGTCTTGGTGTTTAGTCATGCCGGCCACATAACCACGGAAACGTCTTCGGACAGTGCTGGCTCTTCAGCTTTGAAACGGAGATGAGCACCGCAACCCTAGTCGGATTCGACTGGCTTTCGAGCAAGGGAACCTTTACCTTTATAATTTATTTAGATTTATTATAGCTATATTGCAGGCTGGGCTCTAGAAGACGTCCTGTGTAGTTGGCCCCAGTACTCAAGGGAGCTTTGGGCTTCTGCTTCTCAAACAGCAGCCCATCCATGCCAAAGCAGGTTTGAAACTGATGGGGCTTCCACAGAGGGGCCACACAACTTGCCCAACCTTTGCTTTAGAGATTGCTGAGACCCCTTTCCATACACAGCCAATTACAGCTCATCCACATTTGATCCAAGACTAGGAATCAAAACAACACTGGCATAAGAGTTCAGTTGTACCCAGAGAGCTTTCTTTCACTGCCAAAATAAACTTCATTCCCTAATTAATCTCACTTGAAAAAAAGGAAAGTTAGATTTGCACTGTTAAAAAAAAGCTTCTGTTGAAGCTGTCCTTGTTTATTTGGCTATGCCGGGGACTAGGGTATATTTAGCTTTGCAGGACTGCATCTTGCAGCTCAACAGGAAATCTCTGGAGTCCAAGCTAAAGATATCGTGGCATACTTGGAAATTTATGACCAACTGTAAAAAGTGGTGCTGTGGTGGTCAGAATTCTGGAGCAGACTCCTTTTCAAATGAGCAAGGAGGCTGGATTCAGTTCTCCAGTGTTTGGAGTTTGTGGCAGACGGAAGGCACTCGACCAGTTAAAAATAGCAACAGTGGAGGTTCTTCTATCGCTAAAATGCCCTGACATGATATGCAGACACCTACAAATATGAAATAAATGCCAAGCATCTTGGGAGGATACGGCAGAGAAAAGGTTCTGTTTTGCAAAACGTTTGGCTTCCTAGGGTCTGAGGACATCATAGATTTTAGTGTGTTTCTTCATGTATTCTTAGAAGGCCTGTTTTAGACAGGGAGGTTCACTTTTCCTCACCATTCTGACATGCCAGAGCACTCTTCGGAATGCACCATCACCCTGAATGAATGCAACTTAAACACATTCTGAGTGTTGCCACTTCTCAAAGATTTTCAAGACAGCAAAACATTGCAAATCTCTGCATGCTGCAGTGAATAATGAAGGTGACTTCACCAGACTTAGCTTTCTAGTGAAGTTCAATATCTTGTTACGGCCACTGCACAAAACATGGTATCAGAAGGGTAACCGTGTTTGTCTGTCGCTACAAAAATACACAACAGTTTAGTGGCAGCTTAAAGACTAACCATAAAGTTAGATGGCCTGGAGCCCACTTTTTTCAGAAATGGTGTGCTGTCTACAAAAGCTTATGCTGGAATAATATTTTCTTAATTTTTGAGGTAACACAGGACTCCTGTTTATTTATACAAGGCACATGGTAGCATCAACTTGCCCTTAGCGATAAGCAAAGGGAGGCAAACTTCCTGCTTTTTGCCATGACAAAATGCTCAGCCTTGCTCCAGGTAAGCCACCTCTGCCGTATCCGTTCCCCTCTGCAATCCTGCCTCCAACCAGGAGCTACAGATGAACAATGCAGAAAAGGAAGGGCTTGATTTGTCTGCAGTCCAGTCTTGCTTGCACCCACAATGCTTGAGCTGTACTTCATCCTCTGAAAAGAAAGGAAACACCCTTCTGAGGCCAGTGGTTAGTCCTGGAGGCAGACTGGGGAAACCTAGGTTCAACTCATCATTCAGCTACAATTAAGTTTACAGGGGCCCTGTCCATACGAGCCCATTTGGGCCGGGAACGGGACGGAATGGGGGTGGAGCAAACGGGCGCAATCCCACCTCAACATCTGGGGAGCGTGCCGTCTCTGTCCCTGATCCGTCCCAAATGCCAATGTTGTTGTTGTTCAGTCGCACAGTCGAGTCCGACTCTTCGCGACCCCATGGATCATCTCCCGCCAGGCCCTCCTGTCTTCCGCCATCCTCTGAAGTTGGCTCAATTTCATGTTCGTTGCATCGATGACACTGTCTAACCATCTCATCCTTTGCCGTCCCCATCTTCTTTGACCTTCAATCTTTCCCAGCATCAGGGTCTTCTCCAGTGATTGCTCCCTTCTCATTTGGTGGCCAAAGTATTTGAGCTTCAGTTTCATTATCTGGCCTTCCAGGGAACAGTCAGGGTTGATTTCTTTTAGGATTGACTGATTTGATCTTTTTGCAGTCCAAGGGACTCTCAAGAGTCTTCTCCAGCACCATAGTTCAAAAGCATCTATTCTTCGGCGCTCGGCCTTCCTTATAGTCCAACTCTCGCAGCCAAATGCCAATACCGTGCCGTAAAAAAGAACCACCTATCTAGGTGGTTGCATCCATTGGAGCGCCTCAAGCCGGGCTGTGGAATCGGCGGCGCGTCCTTGCGCCGCCGCATCCCGGCCCCCGGGCGAACTGCGCATGCTCGAGCATGCGCAGTTTGGCAGCCTCCCCCTCCCATCGGACTTTTCCTCCCCGGCATCTGATCGTGCCGGGGAGTGATGCGCCGCGGCTCAGGGGATCCGTGGGATCCCGCCGTGGCATCTCAAGTTTGGAGCGGCTCTGAATAGCCGCGTTTCAGCCGTCCCGTGTGGCAGGGGCCAGGGTAACCTTGGGCTAGTAGCTGTTCATTGACAGTAATTCTTGTAGATAACTAACACCAGTCTCCACACATAGCCTCTAAAGTGCCTGAGCTTTATCAGCTTTGGGAGCAGATGTGTACCTTATGCAAGTAAATGTATTTATGCTGTACTACTAACACAATAGTTACTACTAACACTATCTGATTTACTCCACTATCAGGGAAATATACACTTTTCTATTGTTATTTCTGCAACATCAGTGGTGGCTGAAGACACCCCCATCTCATTCCAAAGAGGGGGGGAATACAGAGGGCCAGAATCCAGTCTCATGGTTGAAGTGTTGCTGTAAACATCAGGTTTGTATCAATATACACGAAGCACTGGACGTATACCTGTCAAACTGTGTCCCATGCAAGTGGCAAAGCATGCTAGGACATGTGGCTGGGATACATGGAAGTGTGCACTTCTGGGAGGCAGAATGAGTTAGAGTTCCCTGCTGAATGCCCCGGTTGTGAATGAGTATTTGCTGCTGGGAAGTGCTCCAGTGGTACAAGGCAAAAATGGGAGAGAACTAAATATAGACCACAGTTTATGAATGTAAATATCACAATGCTAATCATAAATTGAAGTCTAATGCAGTTGATATTATTCAGGGGTTCACTTAGTGCTTTTCCAGAAGTTTAAACATGCCAGATGTGGCTTATCCAAGTGTGCCTCAGCACCATTGCTAGTAAAGATTTAAGGTGAGGCAGCTCCATGATTTACAACATTCAGAGTAAGCTTCTCTGATCTCAGTTTGTGCCTCTGTAAACAGCCTGTATGCATGCCCTAGTCAGCCATCTGAGCATAAGCATAAGATAAAACCTGTGGCTGGACATATGCAAGTACAGGCTTCTAGGAGCTGACACTGACAGCAGCTGGATATATATGGTAATAGCCACTAGCATAGAGTAGCAAATACATGGAAGGCAGATCTATCGACATTAGACATGAAAGTTAAAGAGAATCACCTGGTTCAGAAGAAGAATGCCAGTGAATGCAAGTTGTTGAGTGGCAAAAGTAGGGCGTGGCTACTTCCCGCTTCTGAGCCTTCCAGATGCGCTAGCATTTGTCAGAAACAGGATGCTGGATTAAATGGATCCTTGGACCTGACCCAGCATTTAAAAATCATTCTGCATATATAGGGAATTGTACCACACTACACATGGTCAAGTTTGTACCCCCAAATGTCCCCCCCTCCCAGCTAGCCCAATCTTGTCAGATCTTGGAAGCTAAACAGGGTCAGCCCTGGTTAGGATTTGGATGGGAGACCTCCAAGGAATTCCAGGGTTGTGACATGGAGGCAGACAATGGCAAACCACCTCTGAATGTGTCTTGCCTTGAAAACCCCACGGGGTCACCATGAGTCAGCTGTGACTTGACGGCACTTTTCACCACCACCAAACCTCATATGCCACATGAGAGCCAGTGTGATGTAGTGGTAAGAGTGTCAGACTAGGATTCAAATTCCCACTCTGCCACGGAAGCTAGTTGGGTGGCCCTAGGGCAGTCACACACTATCAGCATAACCTACTTCACAGAATTGTTGTGAAGCTAAAATGAATGAGAAGAAGGATATAAGCTGCTTTAGGTCCGGAAAGGTGTGGTATAAATGAAGTTAAAGAACTAAAATAGAAATGACACGTGTTGTACCATCATATCTTTAGTGTTAGAAGTACAGAAGTATTTCCACCATGGCCGTGGTCATTAGCTTCCCACCACCAGAGATTACAACTGTGTATCCTATAATGATCTGTTGATTTATCCATGCAAGCCAAGTTTGTTTTCTGCTCTTTTTGCCTGCATGGAGGGTTACAGAATGTACCTCATATTATGGTTCATTAAGGGCAAACTTGAGGTGTGGGGATTATTTTATATTTTTTTGTTTTGTTTCCTAATAAAATAAACGTCAAATATTTATTCTCCCATCTTCAAAGAGAGTACAGGATGTTCAAGCTAACAGTGGTTTTAAACCACACAAGGCCTTCTGGCTGTACACACCAATGAAATCTAAATTGCAATTGTGCTAGTGCAAACAAAACAAAGAGTCCAATACTCCATGGTTCCATTGAATGAAAACTCATTCCATTTGAATCCTTAAAAAATGGGTTATTCAAGCATATTACTGTATTGTGACCCAATAGACACAATGTGAGGCACTTCTGTGCTTAATTAGGAGGTGCTTATTTACAAATTACCATCTGGATCCTGGTTAAAACTTACTAGTGCAATCAAATAACCAAACCCTTAATCTTATTCCAGTTTACTTGTGGACCCACCTTACTCCTTACTTCTTGCACTCAAAACAGCAGCAGTTGCTGCCTGAAGCAGTGTGTCTTTTACTGAATGACAGTTCTGCAAAATGTCTGTAAAGATGCCATAAAGCAAGTCATACAAAACTGCACATATGATATAATAGATATGCTTTCACATCCTTATAATTTTGTAGAGCAGCCAGCACTGTCTCAGCAAATGCTGAGAGATTTTGAGGGTGGTCCTGGTGGAGGGTGTGACATCACTTCTGGGTGATACTCTAGGAATCTCCCCTAATCTCTATGGTAAAGATGACAGAGATACAGGGGAATTCCCAAAGCATAACTATGGAAGGCTTTTCTGGCCATTTTTTAATCCTGCTTCTCAATTTCTCAAGGATTGAAGGTAAGGGTGAGGGTTTATCTGCTGCGGATGGAGAAATGGCAAGCCTATATTTTTGGTACTGAGTGCAAAACGTTACAAAGAATACAGGAAATAAATTCAAAGAGATGTAATAATAATTTCTGTGTTCCATATAATATTAACCATAATAAGTTCAGTAAGTTTTTCTGAAATGTTCAAGAGTGTTTCAGTTGTAGGAAAAACTGGGAAAAAAACTTGTAAGGAAGAGCAGTGTTTTTATTCCTACATTGCAAATGTTGAGATAAGAAGCCTGGACGCTCAGAACTCTGACTTCTTAGATGTTGCCTAGTTAACTCACAGGTAATGTGAAAATTGAACCAGGAGAGGCCTCCTAACTCATGGGTGTGTAAGTGCCATGAAATAGCTTCCAACTTATGGCCATCTTATGAATTAATAATGTCCAAACATCCTATTGTTAAAAGCCTGGAGGGCTCTGGCTTCCTTGATCGAATCAATCCATCTCATGTTGGGTCTTCCTCTTTTCCTGCTGCCTTTATTTTTTCCTATTATTATTCACTTTTCCAGAGACTCTTGTCTTCTCATAATATGATGAAAGTACAATAGCCTCAGTTTGGTCAATTTAGCTTCTTGGAAGAGTTCAGGCTTGAATTTATCTAGAACCCATTTATTTTTCTTTCTGGCAGTCCATGGTATCCATAAAACTCGCCTCCAACACCACATTAAGCATCAGAACATATGTTGTGCCACACTCCTTTCTTGTAAAACCAACCATAGTTTTTCATGATCCACACAGTCAAAAGCATTGCTGCAATCTATGAAACACAAGCTAATTTTCTTCTGAACGTTTCTCATATGCTCCAGTAACCAATGTAAATTTGCAATATGATCTCTAGTGCCTTTTCTGAATCCACCTTCTCATTCCATACATGGTAACAGTCTTTATTGTAAGATTTTGAGCAAAATTTTACTCGCATGAGAAATGCAATGGTCCAGTAGTTGCTTGTGTCTTTGTGACATCTTTTTTTTTGGGGGGGGGGCATTTTCAAGTCTGTGCTTTTGCTTCACTTTCTAAAATTACAGGTTCTTCAAAAGATTCTTGATTCAATAAATCTGTCAGTGTATTGTTCCCACTTTTCCTTTATATTGTTCGGTTCAGTTAATATATTTCTACGTTGATCCTTCAGCATGCCTAACTGTGCTTTAAATTTCCCCTTGTCTTCTTGGATCTTGTGGAACAGATCTCTCGTTCTTCCTTTTTTGTTGTTCTCTTTTATTTCTTTACACTGGTTATCATAGTAGTTCTCTTTGTCTCTACATGCCCATCACTGGAATGCTGCATTTAGGCTTCTGATTCTATTGCTGTCACCTTTTACTTTGGCTTCTCATCTTCAGCAATTTTAATAGTTCCATTGGTCATCCATTGAGGCTATTCATTTCTTTTGGCTACAGGAATAATCTTTGTGCTTTCTTCCTTGATAATATCTCTGGTTTCAAGCCATAGTACTTTTAGTTCATATTCACTTGAACTTAGTAATTCATATCTCTTCTTTACATGGTCTTTAAACTCTTCAGGAACGTTGTTTAGATTGTATTTTGGCACTATGATTGTTTTAGTGTTTTTCTTCAGCTTTACTCTAATTTTCAATATTAACAATTCTTCAGGAAACCAGGAGCCAAGATCTAGAACAGCTTTTTATTAAGGGTTACAGGACCTTACAAGCCCCTGCAGTTAAATGCCATTCAAAAGGTTGGGGTTCCATGGGTTTGGCAATCTTTATAACAGTAGATCTGGATGTTGAACTACAAGTTTTGGAAAATAGTTGTCCAAGTAATTTTCAAACCATATTGATCAAAGGTCTTAATTTTGTAATCTTATATGTATTAATATTAACAATTCATGGTCTGTACCACAATCAGCTCCTGGTCTTGTTTTAGCAGACAGAATAGAGCTTCTCTATGTTCCACTTCAGTTATGCAATCTATTTGATTTCTGTATTGGCCATCTGGTGATGTCCATGTATACAATAGTCTGTTCAGTTATGTGAAACGTGTTCACAATGAACAAATTGTTGTCTTCACAGAATTCTATGAGTCGCTCTTCTGCTTCATTTTGTGCTCCTAGCCCAGGTTTTCTGATAAAATTTGATTTTGCTTCATTTCCCAGTTTTGCATTCCAGTCAACCATGATTATCAGCACATCTTGCTTACGTGTGTAATCAGTTTCTTCCTGGACACTTGCATAAAAGGTTGAGGTGTAAACCTGAATGATGGTTGTTTTGATAGGCTTTCCATGAAATTTGATGGATATTATTTCATCAGACTTTGCATTATAGCCCAATTGCTTGTGCTACATCTTGCCTCGCTATTAGAGCAACTCTGTTTCTTTCATGTTTGTTGCATTCTGAGTAAAACTCTTTGTATTTTTGACTGAAAATGTCCTAATCCAGTCCACTTTAGTTCACTGAATCCCAGGATTGCAATGTTCATTTTTTCATTTTACAATTTCAAGCGTATCTTGATTCATACTTCTCAAGTTTCTTGTTCCTATTATATTTGTTGAACAGATTTGGACTTTCCTATTGCATCCATTCACATCAATAACTCAATGTCCTTTTGGCTTTAGTCCAATGCTACTTGTATTTATCTTCTGCTCTTCCCTCGTGGCTGATTGCGTGCTATCTGATCTGGGGAAAATATAATAATTTTGCTACGAATCTGGAAAGTATGGTATTCTGACTCCACAATGACCACAGTAATTGTATTTTTCTTCAAGGCAGTCTTTGTTTACTTTCAGAATTAATGCAGGGTACAGCAACGGAACTGCAGAAACTAAGGATCTAGCATGGTTGTTAGGAGCTGACAGCTGTATATTTGCAATCTGACAATCTGTTTCTTTTTTGTCAAGTGTAATTTGAGTGCTACACACCAATGGGCGCATTCATCTCCTTGGGTGCAGATGGCTTAGCAGTGCCATCGTCTCATTCAACCATGGCCGTAAGATGGAAGAAACACAGGCTGCCCTCACTGCTATCCAAACACAGATGACAGTATCCTCTTTCCAACTGGACTATTACTGCCAGGTGATGTTACGATCCTCCATCTGGATGCAATGGCAATCCTCCATAAAAATCTGGTTTCTATGGCAATTTTCCATAAGAGCAACATGCATTTTTTAAAAAATATAGACTTGAGAAACTGCAGAAATTTAGGACGCCATACTAGTGAGAGATTTGAGGAGAGATTCCATCCTAGATTAAGTTCCCTCTGTGTGCCCTTGAGTACTTTGGCAATCATGATTTGTAACTACGTACAAAATGAATTTATTCAACAGCATCAATACCATTCCTCCACCTACCACCATTTTTAATTAACAAAGGACTTAATCATTTGTCACCTGCCACAGACAGAAAAAATTCCTTTTCTTCAGAAATTACACAAAAACCCAGCATTTTAAAAATGGTTGCTCCTGATGTAAACGTATTATTTTTCTCATGTTCAAAAACATCCCACCACTGTTTCATTCCTTCCCCATTTTCCCCCTGTTCCTAAAAAACCCTGGTTTCTCCTGCACTGTTTTTGGGGGCAAGCAAAATGTATTCGCTAAAAAGCCTAAGCTGGAAATCTGGACAAAGTTTTTTGCGGCGGTGGTCTGAAGCAATGCGCACACTGAAGCCTGCCTTGAAGAGTCGGGTTTTGGCAGGTTTTTAAATTTTAATATGCATGCCAGCATTTCAGTGTTTTGAGTGCTGGAGGGTGCCTGCACTGGCAAAAGTTCCGTCCCCCCAGGGAGGCCCAGGACCAGCAGCCAATCATTGCCTTCCTTGGTGTTTCTCTATTTACACTTAAAGAGCACATTTTTTCCAACCTCGGGAAACATTTTCAAAATCATTTTTACAGTGTGTGGATTTGCCTTTTGAATTTCTGTAGTAATCCATGTGTGCCCACTTCTGTTTCAAGAGGCGATACCTTCTGTGGGTGCTTCTTTGATAAGTAATGCACAATTGTTATTTATTATTATTATTATTTCATTACATTTATACCCCGCCCTTCCCGAGAACGGGCTCAGGGCGGCTTACACGAGCACAAAGTGCATATATATAATATACAATATATAAAATAGATGAAAACAGTTTAAAAATTCAATACATCAGGATGCAAGGAAAGAGAAGAGAGAACTCCCACATTTTGCACAGCAGAGGGGAAGACTAGGGCCACAGTTGAGTGTTACACAGTCCTCCGGCAGTAACACTCTGTGGAGGAGCGGTGGTGGTAATAGCAGTGGCGGCTCCTACTCATATGCCTGGCGGAAGAGCTCCGTCTTACAGGCCCTGCGGAACTGCAAAATGTCCCGTAGGGCCCTGATCTCCTCCGGGAGCTTGTTCCACCGGTGTGCTCCCACCTAGGGGCGCCCACCAACAACCTGGCCACAGCATTCTGCACCAACTGCAGCTTCCGGATTTGCAACAGAGGCAGCCCCATGTAGAGAGCGTTACAGTAGTCTAGCCTCGAGGTGACTGTCGCATGGATCATTGTAGCTAGACCGTTGCGGTTCTTAGGCAGCTTTAAAAAAAAACAAGCATTGTCAGCTGCCAGAGTAAAATAAATGCGATCAGCCATCATCCTTCCTGTGGCATGGGGCAGTGAGTTGCTCATCTAATGCAAGTCAGGTAAACAAATCCAAACTCTAGGGAGGAGCCAATCAGAGGTCCCATTCTACCATGGGAAAAGAGAGCACCAATCAGTGTAGAGACACCTACTCCAGGTGCAAACCTCAGGTGACGTATGAGAGGAGAAGACTGGTTTTTAACACAGCCCCTTCGAGCTTGCTGGGTGCTTCAGCACCCCAATGTATGTGCAAAGAAAGGGGGGGAACCCAAAACTGATCTACTGTGAACAAGAATGGATGGAACCCTGATGGGGAAAATCCAAGAAAAAGTGTGAGTGTGAACTGGTCATGACGAAAGTGTGATAGTCAAAACTGCAATAACAGCAGGGACAACTTGAAAGGCGGGTGCGGTGTGAAAGGCGCCTTGGTAAAAAGTGTGAGTTTGAACTGGTTGCAATGAAAGCACAATAGCCAAAACTGCAATAACAGCAGGGACAACTTGAAAGGCAGGTGCAGTGTGAAAGGTGCTTTAGTCTGATGTGACATGCACCAGAGCATCTTTCAGTTTGCTAGTCCTACACCCATGCTTTTGCGAAGGACAACCTGACTAGCTTCTGCCTGCACTGGCAAAATCCCTCTGCTAAACAGAAAAGCAGTAACCATAATTGCTTTTCATAATGCAGACGACTCCAATCAATCATTTATTTATTTATTTGATTTGTATCTCGCCTTCCCTGCCAAGGCAGGCTCAAGGTGGCTTACATAAAATATATTACAGAACTAAAACATAGAATTAAATAAAACCACAATAGTATAATTACAATTGACGAAAGTGTGATAGTCAAAACTTCGTGAACGATAGCAGGTGTTAGCAGCATCTAATATTAACATATTAATGATGATGTTAATATTGGGGCCAGGGTCTGTGGGAACCTCTGGAATTCTGACAAAGAGTGACAGGTGCAACCACAAAATGACAGTCATAGGAGGTGGAGCTAGGATTGTCAGGCCACTGGCTAGCATCCATAGGCGCTTTCTGGGTGAGGCAATGAATGGAAATGATGTCTGGTAACACTTGACTTCCCTTCTGCCCAGGCCTGTAGCCATGGTGGGGCATTTGGGGGCACAGCCCCACCACAGATGAGCCCTGCCCCGCCCCGGGAGGATGCCAGACCCCCCAGACCTCCTACCTCCAGTGTGCCATGCCCCTTACCTTTGCCCTTCTGTGGCCCTGCCACTTGTGGTCATTTTCACTCCCTGCCAATCAGCTGTTAAACCTAAAAGCTGATGGGGGGGAGTGAAACTGACCAGAAATGGCTTCCCTTTCCTTCCCCAGCCTCCCTGCCATCATGGGGGAGGGGGCTGGGGAAGGAAGGGGAAGCCACCCTGCTGCTTCCCTTTCCTTCCCCAGCCTCCCCACTGCCACGGGAAGGGGGCTGGGGAAGGAAAGAGAGAGAGAGAGAGAGAGAGAGAGAGAGAGAGAGAGAGAGAGAGAACGAACACAAAGGCATGCCCCCCTCTTTTCTTCCCCAGCCCCAGCAGTGGCGGGGAGGCTGGGGAAAGAAAGGGAAGACACCCTGCCACTTCTGGTCTCCCCTCCTCTGCATGCCCCCCACCAAAAATTTCTGGCTATGGAGCTGTTTCTGCTAGAAAACCCAGATGTGAAGCAAGCATATCAGGCAATGCTCTGGCCATCCCTGAAAACTCCATGGTAAGTATCACAGAGTTTTGGGGGATGGCTAGAGTGTCACAGAGTTCTCCCACTGCTCAGAGGAGCAAGAGTAGGATGGAGGGAGCGCCCAACCACTGGGACACCTCCTTGTAAGTAGGAAAATGGTATCCCTGGATGAAGCCAATTACAAATATCAGGGAGTAAGGATATGCATAATTCTAATAGTAGATCTTCAACATTTCAGGCAGAAGCTTTGTTTAACAGGATTTTTTAAAAATGAACATATTGTTTAAAACAATTCATACACACAGCATACCTTTTAGTCACACAATGGCTCCGATCAGACGCAGACGTTGCCACGGGAGCGGCACGAATACCGGGCGGATTATAAAGGTGCGATCACACAGCAACATCTGGCCAACATAGCGCACCCGTCGCAGCCAGCCGAGGATGTGGAGTAAAAAGCTACCTCCGAAAGTCCACTAGCAAACGGCTTGCAAGCAGCTCTGAAAGAACTTGTAACTGGTCGCACCAGCAGGTGTGTGTGGAGGAGTGGGGAATCAAACCTGGTTCTCCCAGATTGGAGTCCGCACTCCTAACTATTACACCAAGCTGTCTCTCAGTTAAGTACTGTAAGCTGTGTCCCCCCCCCCCCCCCCGCGTTTCCCAGCAAGTGTGAACGGGACCGATGAATCTATTTTCCTGCCATTATTATTATCTGTTTTATGTCATATAATTTTGTCATGTAGAGGAGGGGAGCTGACCTGGATAGCCCCAGCCGAGCCTGATCTCATCAGATCTCAGAAGCGAAGCATGGCTGACTTGGAGGCAAGCAATTGGCAAGCCATCTCCAAACGTCTCTTGCCTTGAAAACCCTACAGAGTCACCTTAAGTCATCCGTGACTTGACGGCAAAAAGAAAATAGAGCAGGGGGGTGTTTTAAAATTATCAGCCCCGGGCACCTAGTAGGCTAGGAATGCTACTGCAACGTAGTTCACAAGGAAAGCAAAAAATAATTGCTGAAAACTAGAAAGTAATTGATTAGCTACTGGTATATAGGGAGAAGAGCTAGAAGGAGGAGGAATAATCTTGCATGTTGTTAATAGAAAAATTGCTCATCTTTTCCTTGACACAAGGGCCTTCAAGGGTATCCTCAATTCGCTAAAAGGACTTCTACACCAGCTAAAGATCTAAACTCAGGATGTGAAGTTTAACAGCAGCCCCAACAGCACCCCCCCCCCCCCCCCCCCCCGCGTTTCCCAGCAAGTATGAACGGGACCGATGAATCTATTTTCCTGCCATTATTATTATCTGTTTTATGTCATATAATTTTGTCATGTAGAGGAGGGGAGCTGACCTGGATAGCCCCAGCCGAGCCTGATCTCATCAGATCTCAGAAGCGAAGCATGGCTGACTTGGAGGCAAGCAATTGGCAAGCCATCTCCAAACGTCTCTTGCCTTGAAAACCCTACAGAGTCACCTTAAGTCATCCGTGACTTGACGGCAAAAAGAAAATAGAGCAGGGGGGGTGTTTTAAAATTATCAGCCCTGGGCACCAAGTAGGCTAGGAATGCTACTGCAACGTAGTTCACAAGGAAAGCAAAAAATAATTGCTGAAAACTAGAAAGTAATTGATTAGCTACTGGTGTATAGGGAGAAGAGCTAGAAGGAGGAGGAATAATTTTGCATGTTGTTAATAGAAAAATGGGGAGTCTGCTCATCTTTCCCTTGACATAAGGGCCTTCAAGGGTATCCTCAATTCGCTAAAAGGACTTCTACACCAGCTAAAGATCTAAACTCAGGATGTGAAGTTTAACAGCAGAACAGAGACCAGCCACTCTATGCAATATTTGACAGCTGTTGAACATTCGGAGTTTATGTGGACAAGAACACACTGAAAATGGTATTTATAAAACTAGGGACATAACTGACCTGGACATTATGAAATTAAAGGCCCACAAATTTCATTAACTATGTTGATCCTCAGCCTTAATCATGGTTTGTAATGCTGTAGGGCAGGTGTCACTTCGTAGAAAACGAGGTGCAGGAGCTCATTAGCATAACTCATTTGCATAACGTATTTGCATATGCTACACACCCTTTTTTTTTGTGAGTGGGGCTTGTTGCATGTGCCCGTCCCCTGGGCTCTTTACTGCCGGAGCTCCGCTCCTGTGTGCTCCTGCAGGAAATGACCCCTGCTGTAGGGTCTTTAAATAAATATGTGTCAGATGGCAAACCCTGAAATACTGTCAAGGCCAAGGATCATAAAAAGTTCAGCAGTCATAATGACACTAGAAATGTGTCAGCATTTATTTACAGAGGCAGATATAACACTGTTTTAATTACATCCTCGTTTGCGGTGGGATCCAACCCCTTCCCTCTCACCATGAATGGGCAGACATTAGTTTAAGAATGATCACCCTAATTAGCAATAACCAGCCACAGATAACTACTTCTGTTGTAGAAAATAGAAATTTTGTCATAAAGATATTTATTTGATTATTTTTAACCTTTCTATTTTCTTCTATTCTATTATTTTCCTATTTCCTTTCTCCAGCTCCCATAGCTGATCTTACAAGCAGGATAGTGGGAGGGGAACGAACAAGGTGGCAGAGCCTGCAGTTCCTCCATCTGCTTGGGACACCAGTTGTTGTTACCGGAGTCTATTTATAGTTCCCTTTGCCTCATCCGGCTGCTTGCAGATTGGGTAGGCAGGAGAAGGCAGCGGCCATCCTGTTCTTATTTGATATTTTGGCCTTCATATCTTCATCTGATCTTTTGACCTTCATATCTTTATCCACAGCACTCGTTTTCTTATTCTACTCATTTCCACCTACATTAAAAAAAAAAAACAGAACTCCCAAATTGCAAATAATGATTCCTTCCGTTTCACTGCCTGACTCTTCCTCCTCTACAGAGCATCACATTTGTGTTCCAGAACAGGTAACCTGCTGACAGAGGACTTTTCTTGGCTACTTTCTCAATAAGCTGGAACGGTTACCTTCAGATTCACTTCCAACAATTCATGCTTCACAACATGACAGAACACAATGACAAATCACAAAATCAGTATGGGACCCCCCTCCTCCATGGCTATTTAATAAACAAACCAGAGTTTCTCCAAAGCATTTGGATACTCGGTGGGTCAGGAGGGGTTGCTAAATCTACGTAGGGAAATTCCTGGAGATCTGATTGATGGTGCCTGGGGAGGGACCTTAGTGGAGTATAATACCATAGAGTCCACCCTCCAAAGCAGCTATTTTCTCCTGGGGAACTGGTCTCTGTAGGCTGGAGATTATAATTCCAGGTCTCCAGACCCCACCTGGAAATTGGCAACCCTAAGGTCAGGTGATATATAAACAATCAAAATATGGAATGACTGTGGCTAGAAAAGTAAAACACAAGGGAAATGGCTCTCTGACTCTTGGTTTATGGAGTCATTGAACAATAATCGGCCCATGTTTACAGGCTTCCAAAACTGGCTTTATGAATGGATTTCAAAAGAACCACTTTAATAAATTTTGTAGCAGAAATAATTGAGCTTTGTGTCCATTGCAAGAAGTGCTTTGTTCTGGGTCTGGATTTCAAGCAGAAACATTGCAAATGTTTATCAAAAGGGTTTAAATAATGGGTCTTTTAAACAAAATAATTGAAGTTGGATTTGAAATTGAGAGTGACTGTGACGTTCATAAGTGAGAGATCGGGGGGGGGGGTTGCCTATGATTTGGCTTCCTTGTTCATGTAAACGGTTACAGAAAAAGACCTGCATATTCCAGTCCTTAAATGGGTAAAGATTCATTCACATATATTAAAAGTCCACTTTAGCTAATAAAGAAATGGCAACTAAAGTGGCTGTCTTTATTCCCAGCTGGCATGTCTTATGCAAACATTCATTGCGGCAATGTGAGTGAAAAGGGTTCATATGCGCTCCTCAGATTACTGCAATGTGCTCTACATGGGGCTGCCCTTGAAAAGTGTTTGGAAACTTCAGTTGGTACACAACACTGCAGCCAGTATGTTGACTGGAGTGGGTCGTAGGGACCATATTACTCCAGTCTTGACCCACCTACACACTGGCTTTCAATTTGTTTCTGGGCACAATTCAAGGTGCTGGTCTTGACCTTCAAAGCCTGTATGGTTTGGGACCAACATACCTGAAGGACCACCTAATCTCTTATGAGCCTGCCCAAACATTATGGTCATCTTTGGTGGTCCTGTTTTGGGTGCCCCTGCCTTCTCAGATTAGGCAGGTGGCAACCCAAGAGAGAGCCATCTTGGCAGGGGTCGTTTCGTAGAAAAAGAGCTAGGGGAACTCATTAGACCATAACGCTGGTCCATGTCGTGGCCCCTCTACACTGGCTCCCAATTTGCTTCCCAGCACCATTCAAGGGGCTGACCTTCAAAGCCCTATTACGGTTTGGGACTGGCATATCTGAAGGACTACCTACTCTCTTATGAACCCACCCGGCCAACCACTGCAGTCATCTTCGGAGGTCCTGCTTCAGGTGCCCCCATCTTCTGAGATTAGTCATGTCAGTCATGGCACCAAAGCTCCAGAACTCTCTCCCCCCAGGGTTTTTTTTGCCTTTTGTTTCCCATGCACATCTGTCCCCTTCTGTTGTCATCTTCCACCAGCAGGTGAAGACTTGTTTAATTTGGCATTCCCTCAAAATTATCCCTCCTTCCTAACCAATATTTTATGTTTTGTATGTATTTTAAGTGTTTTATACGTATTTTAACTCTGTCTTTAAACTCTTTTAGAAATTGTTTTAATGAAGTATGTTTGGGAGTGGGGTTTACTCTAATGGTTTCATAATGTATTTTAGCATGTATGTATTAAATTGATCTGGTCGGACTCGACTGTGCGACTGAACAACAGTAAATTGTTAGCCACCTTGGTGACCCTTGTAAGAGCAGAAAGGCTGGATATAAATTTTGTAAATAATTTTTTAAAATATTTGAATTTACATTTTTATATTCAGGTGGGGTTTTTTGTGTGAAACCAAGGTAGCTAACAAAAAAATGGTACATTAGGAACACTGCAATACAAGCATCCTATAAAAGACACAGTACAAGAAAGCCCAAATAACTAGTAATCAATGTGTCAGTCAAACACCATAGAATCAAACTCTCCTATCTCCTGCAGTGTTCCCTCTAAGCTGAGTTGGTATGAGCTAGCTCATAGGTTTTTTAGCCTCCGGCTCACACATTTTTAATCTTAGCTCAGGAAGGATGGCTCCAAAGCAAACTAATTTATGCAGGAGCCAAATTGCTTGCTCACAACTTTAATGCCAGTAGCTCACAAAGGAGAATTTTTGCTCACAGGACTCCACAGCTTAGAGGGAGCATTGATCTCCTGTAGTGTTATTTTTCAATAGAATCAATTCACACATTCAAGAATGAACCATGAACCACTGAGTAATCCAATGATGAGATGTCAAGTGACATGCAAGGAAACTATGGCCATGGTCAGATGTGCCATTTGGTGTGGAGGGGAAGCAAGCCTATCTCCCCTGGTGGAAATTGACAGGCATTGCACGATCACACATCCTTTGTAGCTGTGGGCTCAGCCCGTGTTTGCCCAATTAGATGGTATGTTTGGACGAGTGGGGTTTTTTTTTGTCTTTTGTTTCCCATGCACATAAATGAGGAATTGCACCTCTGTATTGAGGGTTCCCAATGGAGTATTTGGTTATGCGCATACTGGTAAGTAAGGGGGGAAAAACAGAACTGAGTTGGGATGGAATGAGCAGACATCCCAATGGCATGAGAGCGTGCTTGAGCGATCAGAGGAAAGTCCGTCCATAGCCCGCTGGCAAGCATTAGGACCGGACTTTTCCCGATGTCTTTTAACTCTGCTTCTGTGGTGAGGCACCACGGGGTGCTGACGGTTGTGGGACCTTTCCCAGATGTTGCTGTCTGATCATGCTCTTTAGATCCGTTAGGCATTTGCAGCTGAGTTGGATTTAAAGGCACGTCTGACCATGGCCCATGTGAATCAACCACAGAAGAGACAAAAGTATGTTGTTATACCCCATTTTCCTCTATGTTAAGGAGTCTCAAAGTGGCTTACAATCACCTTTTTCTTGCCCTCTTCTCTGCAGGCACCCCATGAGGTAGGTGGGGATGAGAGAATTCTGAGAGAACTGTGACTGCCCCAAAGTTACCCAGCAGGCCTCATGTAGATGAGTGGGGAATCAAACCTGGTTCTCCAGATTAGAGTCCACCGCTATTAACCATTACACTACATAAGCAGACCTCAACAGGAAGTATTTAAAAACCTAGGGTCAGTTATCAGCCCTTCCTACACATCAAAACCTTCCTCACAGAAAGAAAGCAGGATTTTGGTTATCACCAATCCTGCATTACATAGCAGCCACCCAGTTGCCCTGGAGAGCCAACAAATAGGGCATGGAGGCCGAAGTTTTCTCTTGATATTGCCTCCTAACTCTAGTATTATAATATATAAATATGGAGGTTCCTTTTAGTCATACTGGATATGGACCATGAATCTGTCTAGTTCCTTTTTAAAGCCATCCATGTCACTCCTGCATCCATCAACAGTGATTTCCACAATTTAATTATTGCAGGCAGATACGATGCATATTTTCACAGAGGTACATCCTACTAATTTCAATGAAAATAACTTCTAGGTAAGACTACATTTGAAATCTTACTCAGTTAACTTTGGAAAAATCATGGGATTTGATACTGAGTTAAAGGGTTTTGTGTATTCTTGCCAACTGGATGGGCAGGTGCACTTGCTCTTGTCCCTTTTATAAATGTTTGAGATATAGAAACCAAAGTCAATTTGACATATATATTTAAGATATAGAAACCAACAGGTGAAGATCTTGGCATAGAGCTAACTGCTGTAGTTCATAACTGTTATTAAAGAGGGGAACTACAGGGAATGGCCCAAAAGTTAGCAAATCCATCTTTTGCAGTTTGCCAGAAAGAGGTTATTCTTGAAGCTTGGAGAAGACTTAGACAATTTTCCACAGAGATTCTCAATGGGTGGGTCTTTAGAGGTTCAGAGTAAGCTGTGATGTAGGGGCCACCACAGTAGTAGTGGAAGTAATTCAAGAGCATAAGAAAGAGAGAGCGTTTTTCATATTTATTAACCTTTTCGTATTGTTATAATTTCAATACCTAGGTTTTAAAGCTGCAAGGATCCATTATCTACTGCTAAGATATGTACATGAGTAGTTGGATAGTAATAGTTGGAATGGTGAATGTATGAGGCTTCCTTATACTCAGGGCCTTTTTTGTAGAAAAAGTCCAGCAGGAACTCATTAGCATAATAGGCCACACCCAACAGCAGAAACTCATTAGCATATTGGGCCACACCCCTGACAGCACAACTCATTGGCATATTAGGCCACACCTCCATGTTACCAGAAGTGTGCTCATCCAGCCACACCCACCTTTTGCTTCTTATTCTGTTTACCCAGGGCTTTTTTGTAGCAGGAACTCCTTTGCATGTTAGGCCACACACCCCTAATGTAGCCAATCCTAATGAGTTTCTGCTCTTGGGTGTGGCCTATTATGCTAATGAGTTCCTGCTGGGTATGGCCAACTTGGAAGCAAGCCGGAACTCCGTTCCTGTGCGTTCCTGCCCCAAAATAGCCCTGCTTATACTAAGGCCACTAGCTCTCATAGCCCAGTACTCTCTAGTCTGACTTGTCGTAACTCTCTAGGCTAGCAAAAGATCATTCTCGAAACTTGTTTCCTAGAAACCTTTAATTGGACTGGAACCTTTTTCATGTAAAGCATGTGCTTGACCACCAAGTTATTGTATATATAGATGCCTTGAAAACATGGGGGAGGCTACTTCTTCCATATCATCCTGAGCATCTATGGAATAAGACAACTTAAGACAACACTGCCCTTTGTTAACATGCAAATGCTTCCTCGACAATTTGGTTCTTACCGGACAAAAGGTGAATTTATTTAATCTAACTCCACTCTTCCATGTCCTGAATTAGCACAATGTCTAATTGTTGTCACTCTTTCATAGGCAAGATCTTTTATACAATTTTTTGCAGGTTTCAGAACTGAGCAAGACTATAACCACCCACCACAAAAAAACTGCATGTAAATTTATTCCTGTATGTTTTCCTTAAGCATTAGATTTCTACTTTCAAAGTTCAAAAATAAACTAGTATAGTTTTAATAAAGGCAGGGCTATGACTAGAGACAAATCTATGTCTCATTGCAATAATATTTATATTACTTGACCCTGAACTGGTTTTACAGAAAGTGTGGGATTTAGGGTGGGTAATTTTTTAATTATTCAAAAGGTCTCTTGTCCTCATTTGCATACCTTCATTAATTACTATGTCAGAAGTAAAATGACAGTGAAGATGTATTATTCTTTGTTTGTTTTATGCACATGTGAAAAATAGAGACTTCCTTCCTGCAGATTTCCATGATGGCTGAATGGACACCAAAAAACCCCTCTCAGTTTTAGACTTACTAAGGTATTAATTGAGAATAAAATGTACAGAGCTGGGAGTTATATTCCTATCTGAAACAATGACGTAACTGCTGTTAAAACAGCATCAAGTCTACAAATGACAGCAAACATCATAGCCTAAAATTCTATTCAGACAGAAATTCCTATGCCACCAGCTATGGAACAATGATATATGGGCAAAACACATAAATGAGGAGAAGGTGGGTGGAGCTTGGAATGGCTCATTTATCATCCTAAAGGCATTTCAAAAACTGTAACGTAGTCTAATATCTGCACAAGCCTGTTATAAAGACACTGCAGCTGATCGGCAGCACAGTAGAACTGATTTTGCCTATGTGCCTTATACAGAAGGTGGATGTAGCACATCACAGTTAGCCAATATGAGAGTTGTAACAGCAGCATATTCCTTAAAAGTGAAAACCCAAGGATAAAATATGCCAATATATCCAATGCATTATGAAATCAGCAATTTTCATTATTGGGAAAATTAAACAGGAGGCCAGTGGCACATCGGCTGTGGAATTATCACTACTAGGAAACTCAGAAACTCTTTGCCCTAATTTTTTCTTAATTGTACTCAATTATGATTTAACAGTAGCAACGGCATGATTTTTTTAAAAAATGTTATATTTCTTTGACACATGAGGGAAGAATCACATAAGCTTTTACAGAGTAACAAGGAAAGTAAGATAACAACAGGGTATGTCTTTAAGACATTCTTGAACAAATACAACCTTCTCCTCCACCCTTCTGTTCTCTTTGGAGACTCAGACTCAAAATGTTTTCCCTGTGATTTTGAACAGCCCCTGTTCAAAGAAGATTACAATGGGTTTGTGGCAACAAAAATGGAGAGAGAATAAGTCTTCAAAGGACAATGTCAGAGGGGCAATGACACCTGAAAAAATAATCATATACATGATCCCCACTGACCTAATCACTGTATTGTTTAGGGCTTTTTGCTTTTGCATTGCAGTTATTTTTGGTTTTAAAACTTTTTATTTATTTAAAAGTTGTAAAAGCAAAGGTAAAGTGGAATGCAAAAGCCAAAAGATCTAAACAAATGCAATGATTGGAGTTTGGGGGAGGAGCTTTTAAATTAATTTTAGAGAGGAAAAGTATAACAGACTATATAGAAGGCAATCACATTGATAATCAGATTATATTACAAAAAGGTAAGCAAGGTGAACAGAAAATCAATTGCCATAAATGTATATTCTGAGAATTTAAAGAAAGGATGAATTCGGAAAACATAAAGGAAAGGGGAAGTGAAATAAGGGGAGGTTATATAGTTATTTTAAAAACATTTCTAGGCCCCTTTTGTCCTAATGTTGAATTCAAGGTAGCTGACAAGAAATCAGTGTTATAAACTATCTATAAAATATAGCAATCCGTTATTAACACCATTTGGAGAGCAACACCAATCAGGCCAGCAGCATAAAGACAGACAAACAGATGGAGCAGATCTATTCTCTCTTGCTCCGGATTGCAAGACTAGGTCTAATGGGTGGAAATTACAAGGGAGTCGATACCGGCTAAGTATCAGGAGAAACTTCCTGACTGTCCCCCCCCCCCCTTCAAAGCTGTGTCCTTAAAGCCAGTGGCTACAGGCCTGCTCTATATGTGCAGCAGAATTGGCAGTAATGAGGCATCAGAGTGCTAAAGTGGTAGGTCAGATTGCATCACTTCAGAACGCAGGACAGTAGGGTTATCGTACTATGAACAGCAAAAAAGAGGACATATTTCCCAAATGACTACTTCAAACAAGTGATCACTATGACAAATATTCCTAACCTTCCAGCCCCCAAAAGAGGACATTTTCATCAGTTTTTTAAAAAGAGTCCAAAAGAGCATGGACACACCAAAAAGAAGACATGTCCTCTAAAATGTGGACATATGGTAACCCCACAGGAGAGGGATTACATTTTTCAAAATTCCCTATCCTTAATAATTCCTTGAATGGGAAAAACTGGCACACTGTGTTCCTAGGCTTAGAACATTTCTCCTTCATATGCTAATTTTTAATATGAGGGGGCAATAAAAATGCTACAGTTGGAAGCACCACAGGGCATTCAACCAACCCAGAATCTTGCCAGTTTATTATACTGCATATGCAGACCAGGCCTTAAAAGACAGGCACCTCTAATGATAATCTCAGCTGGTGGGCAGATTTATGCAGGAAGACGCATTTCCTTGGGAGCCCTGATAGCAAATTGTTCGGGGTTTTAAAGGTCACAATGAATTAGGGTTGCTAGCCCCCAGGTCCCAGCAATGGTTCCCCTGCTTTGGGGGCCTTGATCCACCACTAGCCAGCTGGCTGGTGGGGGAAACCCCACACCCAAACAGGGACATTGCACAGGTGTTGTCCAAGTGATGCTGTTACTACAGGAAAGTCAGACAGTGACGCTCTGATTTTGGTCAAACTCTATGGTTTTGAAGGCAAAAAACAAGAGAGTTTTGCCCCAAAACCAGAGCATTGCATGCAACGTCACTGAAATGATAACATCACTTTCGGGTGACATCATTGTGATGTTCTGTCCATCCCCAGAATGTTCCCCAAATCCCCCCACCATGACAACAAGTGGACCTGGCAATAGGGGTGTGCACCAAAAAAAAAATTAGAATTTGTTGGGTTTGGATCTACCAAATCCCAGTATCGATATGATACTATTGTTCAGGAATTATCGGACTTGCCAAATTTATTTGGCTCAATTATACCCTATGGGGACTGTCCCCATAGGGTATAAAAATCCCCCCCTTGAAGGGGGAGACGTTCCTATCATTGAAGGGAAGGCAAATAAGTTTAAATCCCCCCCGGAGTCATGACACAGAGGCATCACGCTCCCTTCATTGAAGGGAAGGCAATTTGCTTTGGCGAACGGGCTGGGGAAGGCTGGAAAGTGCACACAGACATGTTTAAATGCCTCCCAGTGCCTTCCCCAGCCTGCCTGCCGAAGTGGGCAGGGAAGTTAAGGTGTTTATACTTAAAACACTTTCCCTTGTTTCTGGGGCCTATTTATACCTTCCCTTGGCTGGGGAGTAGCACTGCAGAGGCAGCACGAGCCCTAGAAGCAAGGGTAGGTATTTAAAGTTTAAACACCTTCCCTTCGCTCGAGAGGCGTGCCTGGCATCCATTCAGGGAATCCCTTTTCCGCCAGCCAAATCAGATTAGAGAAAGTGATTCGGCTTTTGGCATTCCCAAATAATGTTGAATAGGCATTATTCAGTGTTTTTTCCGTTTGTCCGAAACTAATGCACATCTCTACCTGGCAACCATACAATGAGTACTAATATAAGATAAAGGACCACCCCCAGACCCCAGAACTGGAAGCAGGGTTGACAGATCTCTTGCTGTGGCAACCCTCCCAGTAGCACCTCTTGCTGCCCACTGCTGTTCCAAGTGGCGCCGGGGGAAATTTTTTTTAACATGCCAATATTGCATGTGGAGTGGCATAATTACAGGGGGGGAAACAGAATTAATGTAATGTTGCTTTAGGGAAGTGCTTGATTTCTAGATGCTATTATTTCGATTCTGGTTTTCCCTGGAAGTGACATCATGACACCCATGATACCAGTGCCCCTATATTGGGGTTGGACTAGATGACCTTGGAGGTACCTTCCAACTCATTGATCCTATGATTCTATGACCTCAGCCCCCAAGTTCTTGGGGGTTGCCAGGAATGGCCTGGCAACAGTATCTGAAAACCAATTTTATTTTAAAACTGAAATGATTTTATATTAACAACTCTACTTGCAGACAGATCATTACCAACTTTGTCAGACAAAATGGAACCAATGTAAGTAAGGAATCTCCAGGGATCCTTGCGCTAATGAGTAAATTTTTAAAGCCAAGTGTAAATATATCCTAAAAGCCTACAGAACAACTGCATGGCCTGTAAACATCAGAACCTGCTGTCTTCACACCTCATTTCAATCTATTTTAGCTGCACATAAGGAAATGAGATATCTGAGCAACTTCAGAATGCAATTATCTATATATCTAATTTTCAACAGTCCCCTCTGCGTGCAGACACTTATTTCCACAAACAGAGGGCACACTCTCCCCCAACAGGTTTTTCTACATACTCAGGGGACTCTGTGGGTCTGTTAAAAATCCAAACAGTTAACAAAAAAACCCCCCAAACCCTCAGGGACGGTTGAATTCCCCCACCAATACCTTTTGAAATGGCTGCCGCAGTGATCTACTCCAGGCCCCACGACATTGACAGTGAGAGATAGACTGGCTGATAGCCAGAGAGAAAGAGAAACAGAGGGGAGGAAGCAAAAGCAGGAGCTGGGATTGGGGAGGATTCCTCCTGCAATATGAATGGCTAAATAGCAGGGGGACGTTTTAAAAGACATCTGAGCTTCTTACCTCTACCTCTTTTGCTGCAGGCGCCACTGTCCTCTTAAAACTTTCTGAGGGGGGGCTTCTAATTGGTTCTGTCAGTAAAAGGCAGGGGAAGGGGACAGAGCTGTTTCCAGGACTAGTTTGGTATAGTGGTTAAGTGTATGGACTCTAATCTGAGAGAACCAGGTTTGATTCCCCACTCCTCCACTTGCAGCTGCTGGATGACCTTGGGCAAGCCATAGTTTTGTCAGAGCTGTTCTCTCAAGGACAATTCTGGAAAGAGCTCTCTCATCCCCACCTACTTCACAGGGTGTCTGTTGTGGGGAGGGGAAGGGAAAGGAGTTTGTAAGCTGCTCTGAGACTCCAAGTGAAGGGTGGGGTATAAATCCAATCTCCTCCTCCTCCTCTTCTTCTTCTTTTCAGGGAGGGATCCTTAGGTCCAGGCCTGACATGAGTTGCCAGTGCCAGGATGGGAAATTCCTAGAGATTTGTTGGTGGAGTCTAAGGAGGGCTGGGTTTGGGGAAGGGAGAGGCCTCAGCTGCCACAGAGTCCACCCTCCAAAGTTGCCATTTGCTCTAGAGAGACAGATCCCTGCTGCCTAGAGTTCAGTTGTAATTCTGGGGGATCTCCAGGAGGTTGGCAATCCTACGCCTGACAGCACCCTCTGGGTGACTTGATACCACCTGACTTGCATGACTCAACTAGACCTGGCTGCTTGCTATTCTTCAACAGCAGCCACTCTATGAAAGTCAGTGTGGTGTGCAGCAGTTAGTGTTTCAAAGTAGGCTCTGCAAAACCCAGATTCAGATCCCCAGCTTGCAGTGGAAGCTGATTGGATGATTTTGGACCAGTCACATATTTTCAGTTTAACCAACATCACAGGGTTGTTGTGCAGGTGAGGGCTAGAGATCACCCAGAATTACAACTGTTGTCAAGGTGACAGAGACCAGTTCCCCTGGATAAAATGGCTGTTTTGGAGGGCTGAGTCTATGAGATTACACCCTGCTGAGGCTGCTTCCCTCCCCCAAGCCTCACTGTCCCAACGCTCCACCCCCAAAATCCCCAAGAATTTCCCAACCTGGAGCTGGCAGCCCTAAGGTGAATTGATCTTTGTAGCTGGGGGATCTTTTGAGATTCCCAGAGAGCTGCCACTGCTGCTGTGGGGGGAAAGGAAGCAGGCAGGAGGCTGGGAGAGTGATGGGGGCAGAGAGAGAAAGGGATGGGGTGGGTGGGGGCAGAAAGAGAGAAAAAGCTATGAGGTGGGGAGGCAGAAAAACAAAGAGAACGATGAGGGGGAAGAAAGAGAGAGGAAGTAACATGCATGGAGGAGAGACAGAGAGTAAGAAAAGGGGGGACAGAAGGGAGAAAGAGTGTGAGAGAGGTAGGGGGAGAAGGGAGGAAGCAAAGGTGTGAGGAATGAGGTAACCCCCCTCCAAATTTCTTTTGGGTCTCCACTTGTTTTCATTATAATTACAGAATATTAGGCATGAGATCTCTGGATAGGCTATCACTAATAATAAAAGTTATTTGTTTAAAATAATGATATACTGTTTTTTTGACAAATGCCAAAGAGGTTTTCAGATGTACAGGCAAAACTATAAACATCAAAACCAACAGCAATAGATTCAAACAATCTATGAAATCAAATGCAATAAGAAATGCAAATGAAACCAAATCCACAAAAATACTTTGAAAGTATCACTGACATTTCACAGACAGAAGTAAGAAGCTGTTTCCATGCCCACTAGTAAATGTTTGCACCCTCTCCAGATATGTGTCTGGTACACAATGGGGCTAGGTACAATCAACTTGTATTTTAATATGAAGGTTTCTTAGATGTTGACAAAAAAGGATGGATAATTTCTGCAATTATTACGCTACTGTTTGAATTTATCTGGGCTCACAAACTTTCCCCCCTATGTAAGAACAGAATGCATTCTATTGATAATGGATGCTTCCCAAATCACCATATATTTTTGGCATGAGATTATTACATGCATGTTTATATTCCTTCCAATCTAGTTCAAGTACTGCTTATGGGATTGAAACAGCCTTGGTTGCCCTGGTGAATAACTTGTGCAGGGAGATGGACAAAGGGATTACGACTGTTGATTCCCCTGGACCTCTCAGCAGCTTTTGATACCATTGATCATGATATCCTTCTGGACCTCCTATCTGCACTGGGATTGGGAGGCATCATTCTGCGGTGGTTCTGGTCTTACCTAGAGGGTGGGTTTCAGAAGGTGGTGCTGGGGGACTGCTGTTCAGCCTATTGGCCTTTGGCTTATAAGGTCCCACAAGCTTCCATCTTGTCCCTTTTGCTCTTTAACATCTACATGAAACTGCTGGGTGAGGTCATCTTAAGATTTTGACTCAGTTGTCACCCACATGTGTATTACACTCAACTCTACATCACACTTCCAGCTGATCCCAGGTAGGCTGCAAAGACTCTAAACTTGTGCCTGGAGTACATGAAGGCTAATAAACAAAAGCTTAATCCTGACAAGACAGAAGCACTAGTGGTGGACAGAAGGTCTGACCTGGGATTTAAGGTATCACCTGTTCTGGATGAGGCTGCACTCCTCTTGAAGGAACAGGTCCATAGTCTGGCAGTGCTCTTGAACCCAGGCCTACTCCTGGATAAGCAGGTGGCAGCTGTGGCCAAGAGTCAAAGCTAACCAACTGTAGTCTTTCATGAACAGAAGAGATCTGGCCACTGTGGTGCATGACCTGGTAACATCGAGATTAGATTATTACAATGAGATCTGAGTGTGGCTGCCTTTGAAAAGCATTCAGACCAATTGATACAGAACACTGCAGCCAGGATATTGACTAGAGTGGGTCTTAGGTTCCATATCACTCCAGTCTTGGCCCACCTACACAGCTGTCCAGTTTGTTTACAGGGAAAATTCAAGGTGCTGGTGTTGACTTTTAAAGCCCTATATTATTCGGGACCAACATACCTGAAGGACCGCCTAATCCCTTATGAACTTGCCTGAGTGTTACAGTCATCTTCATTCACCTGTTTATAAGAAAGAGCCAATATGCGTTCTCTAAGCGAATGAAGCCCAGGACTAGTACCTGGATAAATGTGCAGATTCAATCACATTCAGCTACTGTCTGCTGGTGTACTTTGCTGCCACCGACCCAAAAATAGCCAGGTCAGTAAAATGGGTCTATGTATACAGAAGCATAGAGACATTTTCCAGGTTAGCCATTCCAGTCCTGACTGGATGTACATTCCTCTTCAAACCATGTTGTAGGACAATAAAGGCTTTTGAATCCTATCTTAACATGCAAAGTTTGCCTTAATACCCTCATGACAATGTCCTTAGAAGCTACAAATGGAAAAACACAATATATGATTTCAACAAATAAAGCCCTAATAAGCAAATCTATACCTGCTTGCCAAAGAGAATAGAAATGCTAGCCTAGAAAACACCTTTCTGTATACAAGAAGGAACACTCACTTCATTTCTGTTTCAGGCTTTCTCTTTCACTCTCTTCCTTGTATGTATATGCACTGAGCCAGTGTTATTCCTTGCCCCCTTATTCAAAATATTTTCTGTTCAATTCTGCAAATGCATTCAATTTATAACACTTTTAACTGCTATGGCTTTCCCCAATGAATCTTGGAGCCTGCAGCTTGACAAGATGCTGACCAAGACTTCTCTGTCAGGGATACTAGTCATCCCTCTCAGGAAGCTACATTCCCAGAGTTCCATGGCAACAGGAAATGACTGTTGAACTGGTTTAAATGGGCAGTATTAATGTATTCTCCTCCACTCTGGCAGATCATTTTTGTTTCTAAAAGTGTATAATGAACCATGCTGAAACTGTTGCCAGGCACATTCCTAGAAGTTTTGAAGGATCACACAATGAGCAGAGTACAAATTAGGATTGTGGCCTTCAAAGGTCTTTTAGGTGGCTGCCCACAGAGTTCAGTGTTAGCAACAAAGCTGAGTAGAGGATCCTACCTCTCCTCCTCCTGTCATTTTTGCTGGTGTAATTTATTTCCACTTTCTAAATATACTGCATCTCTTGACCTTTAACAAATTCCATTGGTGAGCAGAGCTCATAATTTCCATTGAATGAATTCATGGACAATTCTACAAGTCCAAAGCATTGACAAAGGAAGTCAAGTTGAGGGTCAAGGAGGGGGAATCCATATTTCTGTTTTTGTTCTCTAGTTCAACTGCCTAATCATGACAAATAAAAACAATCTCCAAATCTCTTTCTGGTCATGATCTAGGATGTAAATTCATATGTTGTATTTATTCCACATATTATTTATGTCTTTTTCTCATCAGTCAATTACCTGGAAATGTCTAATTTCAATATATCCCAAGATGAACATACTTTCATTATGTATACTTGATTCTCAGTGTTAATACCAGGCTGTTGTAGTGGTTAGGAGCATAGACTCTAATCTGGGAGAACTGGGTTTGATTCCCCACTCCTCCACATGCAACTGCTGGTGTGACCTTGGGTCAGTCACAAGTTCTTTTAGAGTTCTCTCACAAGCAGTTCTTCAAAGAGCTCACTCAGCCCCACCTACCTCACAGGGTGTCTGTTGTGGGGAGGGAAAAGGAGATTGTAAACCATTCTGAGACTCCTTCAGGTAGTGAAGGGTGGGCTATCAATCCAATCTCCTCCTCCTCCTCCTCCTCTTCTTCTTCTTCATGGCATCTGATACAACTTTGTTCTCTCAACAGCTAACACAGATTACATTTACTGCTCCATCCATTTATCCTCTCTCTTTCTGGGCTTTAACCCCTCATGCTTTCGATAGGAATGGATCAGTTTTCCTGTAGGCCAAATTCTATCACAAAGCAATGGAAACAACATGGCTCTGTTTGTAGTTTTGCTATTTGTACCATGGAATGAGATAAATAAGTAGACTCTAGATCAAATCAAGCCTGAACTCTCCCTAGCAGCTCAAATTACCAAACTGAGGCTACTGTACTTTGGTCACATTGTGAGAAGACAAGAATCACTGGAAAAGTCAATAATGCTAGAAAAAGTTAAAGGCAGCAGGAAAAGACCCAACCTGAGATAGATTGGCTCAGTCAAGGATGCCACCGCCCTCAGTTTGCAAGACCTGAGCAAGGCTGTTAGTGACTGAATGGAGGTCATTAATTCATAGGGTCACCTACGGCTGGACCATCCCTTGACATTTTTAGGCGGCTGCCTGGAGCGCCCCCATGTGGGGGGGTCGGAACTGCACTGGCCTCCCACCCCTCCCTCTCCCTGCCCAGCCCCTTCCTCGCCTCACCAAAAGCCCACGCGCAAGTGCTGCCTGCTCTGCTCACCCTGTGCGCCTGTGTGCTACTCGGCTCCTCCACCTCCTCCTCGGTCACTGTGGAAGCTGCCATGGAGCACGTGCTGCACACACCGTCCACACACAGTTGCCGCCCACCCGCCGTCTCACAGCTGCCCACTGTGTGCCTCCTGCCCATTCCCAGCCAGGACCAGGAGAACCAACTTGGAGGAAGGAACTTGGAACCTGCACGCACCCCGGCCCCAGCTGCTGAAAAGGTTGGGCGCAACTTGTTGAGGGAAGAGAGACATGTGGACTCAGGAGGGAGCCCAGAGGGCGGCACGAAAGGCGGCAGGCAGCAGGGGGAAGGCCTGAAGCTGCGGGCTCCCAGGGCCCCAATCTGGAAGCCAAGGCTTTAAAAAGGTGCCTTTGTGGGCTGGGCCCTTCATAGCCTTAAAGAGCAGCAGGTCCAGAGGGAGCGTGAAGCCTGGGGGCTGGGGCTAACTCCCTTCCAACTTTCTGTTCCGCTGTTAACACCCGGGGCAGCTAAGCTCTCCTCCTTTCTTGCTAGGAAGCTGGGCAGCCAGTAAGGAAAGGGTTAAAGAGTCTCTTCCTCGGATCTGCGTGGAGCCGCGGGAGCAAAAGAAACTAGTTGGGGGGGTCCCTCGAAGTCCTGCAAAGGCTACGCTGTATGTGCATGCAACTCCATGAGGGGGGGGCGGAGAGGAAGAGAGGAGAGGAGGGCAACTGTGCTCCTGAATTCCACAGGCCAGGGCTGGAGACACTGCCTTGGGGCGGTTGTGAGGTATATGGGGTGTGTGTGTGTGTGTGTGAAAAGCCGTGGAGAGGGGGGGGGGAGAGTGAGCGGCTTGGCCCATGGGAGAGAAGGGCATGGGAAAGGCCCAGGGTTTGCTAAGCTCCAGGTGAGACCTGGAGATCTCACAGAATGACAGCTGATCTCCACTTGGATTTGAATCCAGTCGCACTTTAGAGACCAACAAGAGTTTCAGGGTATGAGATCTCAAGAGTCAAAGCCTCCTTTGTCAGACACAAGCAAAGTAGAAATGCTGTTTGAGTACTTTTATCCTAGTCAGAAGGTGGCAAAAGTGTTGTAAAGAATGCTTGGGAAGGATGCAGAGGTACAATACATATTGCAATCACCTTGATTAGAGTGTGTGTGTGGGGGTGCTTAGGGGCAAGCAGACAGGAGTGTGTTTGGCCATGGGGAGAGGGTTCTACCCAGGAGGCAGCGGCCCTTGGTGCTCTTTGGGACAGTCAGCCCCCTTCCCAAGAGTTTTAAGCTCCCCTGGTGTAGATACCTGTTTCCCTGAGGGCACTTGAAACAGGGCAGAGAGCCCAGCTTAAATGACTGGAGGGGGGGTCTTTTGAGTACAAAGCCCCAGAGGAGGGAGGGACAGGAGTGGGCTTTGTCCCAATGCTGCAAAGGGTCTGCCTGCCACAATCCTGATCCCTGGTCCCTTGGGAACCCACTCCTGGGGCCTCTTCCATAGCACATGGATGCACAGGGAGACAAAAAATCCCAGCTTCAGCTCTCTGCTAGTGGGGTTGTGGTGGAGAACACAGTGACAGTGTCCGCCCTGTGTTCTGCAGTGACCCCTGTATAGATCCATGGTGCAGCCTCATTGGGAATACTGTGTACAGGTTTGGGCCTGCATAGCTCATCAGTAAATACTAAAGCTCAGCAGGCTACAGGGTTGGTGGTCAGAACAGAAAATAAAGCAAAGAAAGCTCCCAGCTCAAAAGGATTTGTGGGACTCAGGTTGGAATCCCTATTGCATTATGGGAGGCCGCTGGGTCATTTTGGTCCAGTCACCCTCTCTGAGCCTAATCTACCTAACAGGGTTGTTGTGTCAACCAAAAAGGTGTCTGTATTTGTCTTCCTGCTTGAGTTCAGTATTTAGAAGCCAAGTCTGTATAACTGTTAACTAAGGCTGGGGCTTCAGGGCATGGTTCTAGGCCTAAAATCTCTGCTATGGGCATATTGTCCGGTGAATGTCGTGTCATCTCAAATACGTCAAAATTCCCTGACCTCCTAGACTTGACAGGCATGCAGTTACCCTGTCCTCATTTTTTAAAAAAGGTTCAGCTCCCCCATTTCTCATCATTTTTAGTATGGTAGCCAACCTCCAGGTGGTTGTATATGCAGAAGCCTAATCAGCAGAAAGAGAACCTATCAATGGAGCAAATGGAAAGCTAGTGAAGGATAATTGTTGAAACTCTATTTGAATGAGTATGTATGTACTGACAACTGGTGATAACAGTTAATATGTTGTAATATAGTAAATATAACATGGAAATATAATTTTCAGTTCACAGCTAAAGAGTACTAGCTATCTGAAGAAGTGTAACGTGAATATGGCAGTGAAGCCAGCCGTGTATAGGTGTACTCACATATGACGTGGAACTATTGCACTCCTGAAGTTTTTTATACAAAGGAATTTTATACAAAGGAATTGTGGGCTCTAACTGTATTCTCCCTTTGTATCAAGTACTTTTTGTTCCTAGCTCTGTAAAAAAAATATATATAAGGGTTCTTTAACAAAGATTTCAAAATGTTTGAATTGTTTCATACAATATAATTTTTCTGCTTATGTTTGTAATTCATTCACGGAGTGTCTTTATATTTATACAACCTCCTCCTGTGAGCTCTCATTTTTGATATATAACCTCCAAGTGGTGGCTAGAGATCTCCTGGTGTTAAAACTGATCTCCAGGCAACAGAGATCAGATCACCTGGAGAAAACAGCTGTTTTGGAAAGTGGACCCTACGCCTCACTGAGGTCCCTTCCCTCCCAAAGCCTGAGAGTCCCGAGATCAGCTAGCTCTTGTGAGGCTTTGGGGGAGCTGATTGTGCTCATGTAGTCTGCCCCAGTGGCCCGACAAAGACTAATAATACTTGGTGGGTGCACGGGGGGGGGGGGCACCAGAAGGTAGCCTTCCCTAGTGTGCAAAAAGCTCTGGGACCAGCCCTGGGGTCACCATAAGTCTGAAGTTACCTGATGGCACATAACGCCTACAGCATGGAATGTGAATGAAAGCAGAGTAATGTTGGATTAAAAAAACTAACACCGAATAACTTTAAATCCAGTACAAACTTTCATCCTGTTCTGTTTAATGGAACAGTATGATGCAGCTAGATATCCACAGCCATTTTCCAGTAGTTCATAGATCAGAGATTTGGAAAAGTGACAACATTTAGTGTCCTATGTTATCAGTGAAGGCAGCAGCATAATGGGTTTTGAGTGTTCTTCCAAAGATTGTCTTGAAAAGGTCATTCAGACCATCCCATTTTATTAAGGCAGAACTGATTAAACCAGAAACATCCCTGACAGATGCCTGACCAAATTGTTCTGGAGAGCTCTATCCACTTCCCCTTTGATTTCCTTTTTTGTGTGTGCGCAATCCAAGGAAAGATGCAGGGACGGAGGCCTTGGTCTCTAGCAGCTCAAGGTGTGTTTGGGCGGTAGCTGTGTAAACTGTGGCTTCCCAGGAGCTACAACTGACAGCAGAACTGAAGAAATCTTTGACAATATTGTAGCTTGGGCTGCAAAGATATGCTGAGCAATTTGCCTTCCCCTCCCTATCACAATCTATGAAGATCAACATCAAAATACATCCTGTGCATAAAGCAGGAACATGGTGGAATGTACTTCACAACTGCAGCAGTAACCAGACCAAGTTCCTTGCAGCTTTACCCCTTGGCCTAGACTAACTACACAGTCAAACTCCAAGGAATACCTACCAGATTAATATAGGTGCTAATCAGGTGGTGACACCCTCTTTGTAGCCCCTCTGTTGTTGGTGCCATTTTGTTTTTTCAGATCAGTCTTCTCAAAAGCTAAGCAGGGTTGGCTCTGGTTAGTATTTGGATGGGAGACCACCAAGGAATTCCAGGGTCACTATGCAGAGGAAGGCAATGGCAAACCACCTCTGAACGTCTCTTACCTTGAAACCCCTATGGGGTCACCATGACTTGACTGCAATTTGGCGGCACTTAACACAGACACAGGTTTCAACCTCTGCAGTGTCTACAGTACATCTACCTTTCAGCACCGGTGAGAGTAAGGAAGAAATGACAGCTTGAACTGAGGAGATGCTGTGAGGAACCTACATGACCCTTCAAATAAATCTCTGGATTCCTGTTTGATCCAATCAATTCTGCTCTCCAAGTGTCAGCTAGTAACAGACGTATCTGTCAATAGCACAAGCACTGCAGTCAGGGGGGCAGGCTGCATTCACAGTTGGAAACTGAGCTCAGAAACCGCTTACAGTTAAGTAAAGGATAACCCTGGATTATGCATTTCACAATGTTAGGGTTAAATTAAGGTCAAGAGCTGGATTAATACCACTACTGTTTTCCAGTGGAGGCTCAGACCACAATCATGTTGCCATAACCAATCTTTCTCATTTCCATTTGCTATGGATTTTTCCCCCTCAACCTGATGCCAAAACAATAGGATTCTCTTGCTTAAATGTTTTATTTGCTCTGTTTTCCCAGTTATCATGAGCACATCTGAAAACATGTTAAAGTGCCACTGAAAACAGTCTACCCTCACAACTAGGAGCTTAATTCCTCCCACCCCCAGTGGCACTGCTAGTCTGGATTTAGATTTCACTTCTTTTCTGTAGGACATCCTTTAACTAGACAAAGACTTTGGAAAAAGTTAAAAATTCTGAAAATTATTGGATTGCCACTAGTATTCAGAAATATTTACAATAATGATTGTGCATTATAGAGATACCAGATATAGCATGGGAATATTAGTAGCAATCATAATGTATATATAAAACAAAATTGATAATTCAAAGGAAACAGTCGATATGTTCAGATATCTTATTTTATCTGCTCTCTAATTCTGAATGCCTTCACTTTGTTTATGCTAGTGATGAAACATACAACTTTCAGCCAAACCACAGAAACATGAATTACTAAAAAGACCAAATGTGTGCCTAGAGTGGCAGTTTGGCAATCCATTTGATACAGATGACAAAGAGCTTGTTTGAGGTTCCGATGGAGTTGACACTACACCTGTGATGGCAGCATTGGTACAAGCTTTTGATGGCCTGGACAGGATTTCAATACTCTGACTTCTGGCTTATGTATTAAACTGTTGGTGAACAAAATGCCACCAAATACCATAGAACAACCAGTCTTTTAAAAATATGGGTGCAGGGTGCAATGCTAGGTATACAAACATAGCAGCAGGGCTGACTCACCCACTAGGCAAACTAGACTTTCGCCTAGGGCGGGCCTCCAAGGCGGGCGCCGAACTGCCCTGCCACCCTCCCCCCCACACCAAAAGCCCCTGCCCCGCCCAAAGCCGCTGCTCTGCACCATGCGCCTGGCGCTAGGGCGCCCATGCTGCTCTGCACCATGCGCCCGGAAGGAGGAAGCAGCGGGATGCCAGGAGGCCCTGGGCACAGCCTGCCCTGTGTCAGAAGAGAAGCTTTGGCGGCCCGTCCATCCTGGGAAACTGCGATGGGCGTGCCCTTGAGGGTGGCCTGAGCTGGCGCTGGGAAGGAGCGCCGCCCGCGGAGCCCCCCAGGAACGGCTGGAGTCTGTCTGCAGGGGGGGTGGGGACTCCCTCCGGAGGAAAAAAAGCGCTGCCCAGCAGCTCTCTCGGCTTGGTGAAGACTCAAAGGTGGTGAAATAAAGGCCAAGGGGGAAAAGGCCTGGAGATGTCCTTCTGGGCCGCTGGAAGGGCCTGGCAGGTGGGCTGGGTCCCGCCTGGGAGAAGAGAGCAGGCGGCCACGGGCGTCGCCTTGTGGCTCCTTGCGTGGGCACCTTTGAGACCAGCAATATGCGTGGGGTTTGAGCCCTCAAGAGCTGACGCCCCCTTGCTCAGACCAGAGAGCTCCCTATGAGTCTCAAAAGCTGACAAACACCCCCTCCCCCGCAATCTAGACTTGTGAAGGTGCTGCTGGACTCCTGCTCATTCCCACTGCTGAAGCCCCGTGGAAAAGGCTGCTGGGCCCCAATGGTCGGTGGGGCGCCCCCCTCCCCCTTTAGAGCCAGGCATTTGGAACCAGCGGGGCTTCCGAGGCAGCGTCCACAACTTCCTCCTTGTCAATAGAGCTGCTGTCCGGCTGCACAACCCACGCGCTCCCCTCCCCCTCTGAGAAAGTGCTCTGTATCTGCATGAGAATCCCGGAGGCATTCCAGCCCCCCCCCCCGCCCAGTTCCTGATCTGGCCTTTCTTCTTCTTCTGGTCTGCTGCAGGTCATCATGCGGGCTTTCTCCCGAGAAGCCCTGGCTGCAGCACTCCATCCCCATCATCCAGGAGGAGGTGAGCACTCTCCTCTGGCAGTAGCTGGGTGGGAGCAGCAAGGGCCCAACTTAGCTGAGCGTGGAGGATCTGGCCTTCTTTGGTTCCTTTCTCTGAGAGGACAAAAAACCGTGCTTTAGGAGGGGCTGTGTGTGTGTGTGTGTGTGTGAGAGAGAGAGAGAGAGAGAGCTTCCCCTATTTTATTTCTTAATTTAATCCCTGTCACAAATAATAATTATTTTTAATCGCTGCAGATGTTGGTATCTGTAGTCAGACCGCCACCTCAGAACTCTGGAAAATTATTGTTCTTCCGAAACAAGGAGGACTGTGCTGCTGAGATGTGTTGGGGGGGAATACTCAATAAGACAAGGGGCATTTGGCAGGGCTCACTTCTGTTTCATGGGGAGGAGGGCTACAATTCTCAGGTCACTACCAGCCCAAAAACACCTTACACATTCTAGAAATATCCATTGGCTTTACTTCCAAGGAATGGATACAGCAGGACTGGTGTGGTAGTCTCCTCATGGCACTGCATCCATTTAAAACCACAGTCCTATGAAGTGGGAGTAAACTCACATTAACACAGGGTGCATTCAGACGGGCAGCCAATCCTGCCATTAGCCCGGCTCTAATTTGATCCTGATTTTTTAAATCCATCGTTGCACGACCAGACAGCCCCTCGTGAATTGTCTTACTGTGCGCTGCCTCTGCTGTGGATTGTCCAGACGGCGTCCACTAAAGGAGGCATGCGCGGTGGTTTCTTTTTAAAAAAACAACGTTTGCACAAGCTCTTACTGTGCGCTGCCTCTGCTGTGGATTGTCCAGACGGCGTCCACTAAAGAAGGCATGCGCGGTGGTTTCTTTTTTAAAAAACAAAGTTTGCACAAGCACATAGGTGTGACATCGTGTCCTTGTTTCTCTGCGCATGCACGGAATAAAGATTTTTTAAAATGGCGCCCATTTTAACTGTGCGCTGTAATGATCAGATGGGGGAAGTCCGTGAATGGCCCGTCGGGAGCTGCAAACTCCAGTTTTAAAGTACTACCTTTTAAATACGGCTCCGAAGTGCGGCAAAATGGGATGCTCACGGACGAGGTACGTTTCCCAGATGTTGCTGTCTGGAAATTACATTTAAATCCTCCAGGCACTCGTGCATGGCGCAGATCTAAAGAGCCGTCTGAACAGACTCACAGAGGGACAAGCTTGTTTGGCTGCTTGTTGAGACACAGGGAAGGTTTATAGTATAAAGTGTCCCAAACACTGCTCCCTCTAAGCTGTAGAGTCCTGTGAACAAAAATTCTGCTTTGTGAGCTACTGGCATTAAAGCTGTGAGTGAGCATAAATTAGTTTGCTCTGGAGCCATCCTTCCTGAGCTAAGACAAAAATGTGTGAGCTGGAGGCTAAAAAACTGTGAGCTCGCTCACAAATTTCAAATTTTGTAGTTTTCATCCTTCCTAAGATGCATTTATGGTTGAAAACTGGTGGGCGCAGGGGGGGGGGCACCAGAAGGTAGCCTCGCCTAGTGTGCAAAAAAACCTGGGCCCAGCCCTGCATAGCAGTGCATCTCAGATGCCTGAGATTCCAAGCAGGTAGATACAGATGGGGAATCAATAGTTGATTAATTATAGGGCTGGGCTGAACTGGGGTGAATGTTTAATGCACAACTTTGCACACTAAAAAGGGCATCCTCCTTTCAGTCAATGACAGGGATCAAAATTTGTTGAAGTCTCCCCTCGAGAAATGTTGCCACACCCAACAGGCAACCCTCTTCTCCAATATCAGTGCTTCTCATTGACAGTTTTTTCTCAAAGGCAATTCCATTCCCTCAGGTGGTAACACACTCTTTGTAGCCCCTCTGTTGTTGGTGCCATTTTGTTTTTTCAGATCAGTCTTCTCTTCCTGGATACAGTGAAACCACAGAGCCATTCAGATTTGGCTATATGACAAAGTCACTGAGGCAAATGGCAGGAAAAACATCAAAAGGGAAGGGTCTCTTCTTCACTTCAGTTCACCTACATTCCATTTTGTATTTTTCCAGCACTGCCCATGACACACAGGCCATGCAGATGTCACTTCCAGTTAGACCTTAATACATATATAGTTTTCATAGAACTGTGGTCCTTGTTCTTACCGAAGAACATATCCTGTACAGAAGTGAAGTCCAGTCTATGCTGTCTTTCATTAAGGATTCACTTCTACTCAGGTGTCGTTTCGTAGAAAAAGAGCTAGGGGAACTCATTAGCATAACTCATTAGCATATGCCACACCCCCTGACATCACCGGAAGTGTGTCATAAGGCCACACACCCCACCCCCAAAGGTCCCGGCCACCGCCGCCGGCCTTGCAGCTCCACTGCTGAGCCCCATGAGGGGCCCAGCGGTGGACCTGCAAGGCCAGCGGGAGTGCAAGGAAGCCCCACGAAGGCTCTCCCTGGCCCCAGGCAGGCAGGGGTGGGGAGAGGCAGGGAGGAAGTAACTTACCCTCCCTCTTCTCCTGCCTCCTCCTGGCTGAATGAGGGCCGGAAGCGGGGCGGCCGGAAGCAGGGGGCGGGGCTTCGTCATGTGCCCCGCCCCCGTACCTCACCCGGGGGAACTGCGATTCCCCCGCGATCCCCCCTGAAATGACCTCTGCTTCTACTATTGGTGAAAGTACAGGCCTATATTCATAGCATCTATCTTCCCTAAAAGCTTAGGAGAGTACAATTTGATAACTGACATTTTATATATAATTCTTCATTGACCATCACAAAAAAGAGAGAGAGGGAGGGAGAAGAAGAGGCTTTACTCCTACTGGCTTGTAGCTGGTGCGATGGTGCTGCTGCTTTGGTTGGAACCCTGTTATTTTATTATCACTATCCAGGGAAAGCGCTATCACAGCTTTGCGGCTTTCACAAGCAGCTGTCCTACTGTGCCCCGGCAGCCAGCAAACCAACAGCAGCTCTAAGCGCTGGGCTTTTTACAGCAATTCCACATCTAACCTGAGAGATGAGGCACATGTTGAGTCATGCAATGAGCTAAAGAGATATTAGCTAATTGAAATGGTGCCACCTGAGCTCCAAATGCCAGTCTCTCTCCTTTATCTCCATTCTCCGCCCCCCCCCCCTTTCCTGGGCTCCTCCCAAGTCCATATTTTCTTCTTGTCAAAAAGCATTGTCTATTTTCTAACCTTTCCAGAACGATTAAAAGCGAAGCAACAACAAAGCAAAGAAATCATGAAAACCTTTTATCTGTGCTATGCTCTTTCAGTTCACAGGCCTACCTCTGAGCAAAATTTGCCCCCTCCTCACAGGAGAAGGGGGCTAATGACCTCCCCCAGCTGAGCTACCTGAAGTGGTACACGGTTGGAAAGGGTTATTTTTTTCCCAGTGCCTAAGAAGCAGTTTTCTCTCACAGAGCAATTACCACAAATGATTTATGTGGCCAGTCAAGAGGGTCTGCCAGGGTTCTTATTTCAGGGGTGGGGGGAGGAACTCTGCTGGAATTTTATCAGGGAGCTCAGATTAAATTGACAGCTGCCTTTTGTTTTGTTCTTGGAAGATCTTCTCTTTTAGAGTTATGCAGTTTTGTTTGAAAAAGGAGAGAAGAATAAGGAGTTAACTTTTTAAAAACCCTTATATGTAAAGAAACATCTTTCTGGCTTGCTTTTGCATACACATTTTAAGTGGAGCATTTTTAAAGAAGGTGACACCTGAGAACGATCCTGGATCCCCTCACCTCGAAACCCTAAGGCAACCGCTTTTTCTCTCTGGTACAAGTGTCTGTTAGACTGAGGGAGGAAAATGATGCCGCCTCTGTCTGAACAAGAGAACAATTCCTGAATTCAGTTTGAAAACGCAACCCCAGACCACCACACACAGACTCTGCTGAACAGACAAACAGACAGGAGCAGAAATACAGAGAGACAGATCGGCTGAATACATGCACAGCCTTGTCTGGAGATGCTCAAAGCCCTGCCTATGGAGATACACAAAGATGGGAACAGCCAGACTATAAACACATAACAGATAAGGAGAAGTTAAGGTTGTGCTAGTCTGAAACAGGCTAACAGGCTTTGCATAGGCACATTCACAGACAAAATGCTGCATCTTCCCTCCTCACATCCACACTTAAAGAAAAGAAATGTAACAAGTCATTTACATAAACAGATGCCACAGGTGTTGTACCGCTTCTGAGAGCAAGGCTTGTGAAAGAGCATGTCTGCCCCAGTTATGTCTGATTCTTCTTGGTGGCAGAAGGGGGTTATAGGTCCACTGAAAATATATAGATTTATCTATTTACTTAATTTATACCCTGCCTTTCTCCGCAATGGGGTGACTCAAAGCAGATCACAACATTCTCGTCTCACCCATTTTATCATCCCTCCTGTGAGGTGATTCAGAATAGGAGACTTTGACTGGCCCAAAGTCACCCAGCAGGCTTCCATGGTAGAGTGGAGATTCAAACGTGGATCTCCCAGATGCTAGATCAACATTCTAGCTACTACACCGCACTGGCTCTGACTCTTGGAGGAAAAAATATCAATGATACTAATTTGCCCATCAGTGATCTTAAGCCATGTATATGGGGCCTATGAAACAATGGATACAATACATACACTTTACAACTGTTCTTTTCTCTGTTCCAAAATCAGAGTGTTTATTTTAGAGGGACAATGCTTCTGTGGGGGCAGAAGGGACAGATAAAGAAGGGAGAGTGTCTTCTCTTGTGGAACGCCCAGTCCAGCAGTCCATTCCCTAATCCTTCTTGTTATTAATGGAGTGGGAGATTTGAATGATGTGGTGAGGGCTGGTGTGCTTGTTTTGCACGGTGCACCCTTCAATGAATCCCCTTTTATGGCATAACCTGTTCCTAATGTTAGAAGAGTCAATCATAAGATAAGGATCTATGGAAATTAAAATGCAGGCGGTGGTAACTTAAACATATTTCCTCATGGCAGTTTTGTGGGCTTGCCTGAGACACCAAGCAGAATTTTGAAATTATGTATATGTTTCCACTTATCCTGCATTTTTGATCACCTAGGCCCTCAAATCCGCCTGCCACTATTAAACATGCAGTAATTACAAAAATGAAGCCATCTTAGTCAAGTGCCATAATTAGATTTAGCCAGGCTTCTCCACCCGCTGAAATAAGATGGTTGCCTCCTGCTTCCAGACTACCACCTGTGAGGAAGCCACTCTAAACATTTTTCAGCAGCACTTTCTGTGGTATCACCTATGAAAAAGGCCCTGTCAGTTGTTGGCACTTTAGAAGGGGTTAGGTTTGCCAATCTCTAGGTGGAGCCTGGCAATCTCCTGGAATGACAACAAATCTCCAGATTATAGAGATCACTTCCCCTGGAAAAAATGTCTGCTCTCAAAAGCAGACTCTATGGCAGGGGTGTCAAACTCATTTGTTACAAGGGCCGGATATGATATAAATAGGACTTTGTTGGGCCAGGCCATGTGTGTCATAAAATGTAATGCCAGGGAGTGAAGATATTAACTTTATAAAGGACACCAACAAACACAATTAAAGGGTTTTTTAAAACTTAAAATACAAACATGCTTAAAACAGTAACACTCTTGCCATACTTTATTTGTCTTTAATAATTGATGCTTCCCAAACCTCTCCCCTCCCTTAAAAGATGCCTACCTAAAATGGAAAGGTGGGATTTGGCAATGCAATTTTTTAAATAAAACATCAAGAAAAAGCACAAGGATCACAACAGAAACTAAAACTTAAAACATAAAATGCTCTGAGCCTAGGAAAACATGAAATGGCTAGGCACTGCAAGCTCCCCCCCCCCCAGTCTACTCAGAGTGGCAGTGGCTCTCCAGTGTAATGTCCCTCTTTGGCTGTGGTTTCCCAGGTTAGAGTACTCACTCAGGCACCTGTTCTCAGGTCCATTCAGCAGAGGCAAGCTGGCTCAAAACATCAGCCCTTTATTTGCAAGCAGACAAATTTAACTGGCATACAAACACTGGAAACTGAAACTCCACTCCACTGAAATACATTGCAGTTCAAAAAAAGTTGCAAAGAAAATGCGGAATGGATTTTCCATTAAGGTGTCACGATTGCGCCGACGAGCCAGGCAGGGCACGGGGAATCAAGATGAAAACCAGGAAACAGGAATGCAGGATCCGGGGTGCAGCGATTCGTCTATGCGATTAGTTGCCAGCACGAGTTGGAGATCTGACAGTGCTGCCTTAAAAGCCCGTTCCGCTTGTTAGTCAATCACCGGCTGCTAACAGGGTCCTGGCTCCAGTCAGTACTCTGGGCTTAGAGTACACCGACCTCGCATGCGTGTCCCGTCGCCTTTGTTCACGCAAACGAGACACAGGTGGGGGGGAATCAGGAGGCGTGGTGTTTGTGCTTGGCTCTGCAGTTGCGGCTCCAGGTGTAAACTCTCCTGGTAGCTGGTGCTCATCCTCCCGAGGACTTAGACCTAGTGATTCAAGGGGTGCAGGGAGCTCCCCCTCAGATGTTGAGGGTGTAGAATTCCCGGGGTCAGGGTCCACGGGGTCGGGCTGCACTGTGGGCATGACATAAGGTTTCTGGGCCTGGAATGACAGCCTCTAGAGTGGAATTCCATTCCCAGAATGCAGCTGCTACTCCTAGGGACTGTCATTCTACTCTGGGGCTTGTCATTCCAGTCCCAGAGTAGTATATCTGGGCCTAGAGACCTTAAAGGAAAATCCATTCTGCATCTTTGCAGCTTTTTTGTGTTTTAGCCCAGAGGAGCTTCCTGCTGGAGGAGAAACTGTGAAGACAAGGCCCAGCCAGCTGGGAAGTTCGGCAGCCCCAATCTCCCTTGGAAGGGTGAGGACAAGCAGGGGAGGAGGTGGGGGTGGGGAAGAGAGCCACAGACCTGATTAAAGCCCTGGGCGGGCCGCTTCCAGCCTGCGGGCCTTAGGTTTGACACCCCTGCTCTATGGTATTATAACCACACTGAGATCCTTCCTTCCTCAAACCCTTCCTTCCCCTGGCTTCACCCCCAAATCTCCAGGGATTTCCCTAGGTATGGGGCACACAGTTTAAAGTCTCTAAAGGTAACAAAGGTATAATGAGAAGTTCATATAGCATAGTAATGGTATAGTCACAACTAGCTACTGATATTTTGAAATATTTTAATTTGTTTTAACTATTGGTGGTTTCTTAGGAACAGTTCTGGTTAGGCTAGTTAGATTCAAGTCCAGGATCACCTTAGAGACCAACAAGATTTTCAGGTTATTAACTTTCAAGAGTCAAACCTCCCTTCATCAGACTTTCGAAGGTTTATGCCCTGAAACTCTTGTTGCTGTCTAAGGTGCTACTGGAATTGAATCTAATTGTTTTACAGCAGACCATCATGGCTACCCTCTGAAACGATCTGGTTAGGCCAGTTTTTGCAGCTTGGGTAAGGTAAAGGTAAAGGTTCCCTTGCTCGAAAGCCGGTCAAATCCGACTCTAGGGTTGCGGTGCTCATCTCCGTTTCAAAGCCGAAGAGCCAGCGCTGTCCGAAGACATTTCCGTGGTCATGTGGCCGGCATGACTAAACACCAAAGCACACGGAACGCTGTTACCTTCCCACTGAAGTGGTACCTATTTATCTACTTGCAATTTCTTGCTTTCGAACTGCTAGGTTGGCAGGAGCTGGAACTAGATACGGGAGCTCACTCCGTCATGCGGCAACTCGGGTCTCAAAGTGCTGAAGTACCGACCTTCCACAGCCTGCAGTTCAGCGTCTTAACCACTTGAGAATTCATATTTGCTCTTGCTGAACAAGAAAAGATGGTATATGTACGCAGAGCATATTCCAAACAGCCAATGAAAACGGTAGCTCCTAGTTTCAGAGTACCCAATCACTATACTAGTTTTGAAAGACTATCAGTCATCCTTTTTTCAGAACTACTAATTTATAATGGGGTGAACCTAGGGTTGCCAACCTCCAGGTGGGGTCTGGAGATCCCCTGTAATTAAAATTGACATCTAGGTGACAGAGATTAGTTCCGCTGCTTTGGAGGGTAGGTTCTATAGCATTAAACTCTACTGAGTTACCCCTCCTCCACAAATCCCAAAATTCCCAAAATCTATCCTCAGATCTCCAGGAATTTCCCAAACGGGTGTGGCCAACTCTAGTTGGACCCAATGGTGCCATTCCACTGGTGAAACCATTCTTCTCTGGCAGAATGGCACAGAGGTTGGCAAAAGAGTATGGAAGGTTATCATGAATTCTCCCATCCCACTGCTGACCCCCACTTTGCTCCTGAATGTCCCTTGTCACACACCCCAGCAGAAATCAGTGAGCTCAGCGGGCTGCAACATGAGGAGAAGGTAGGAAAGCCCAGTTCACAAGCTTCAGTGTTTGTGGTAATTTGGATTCAACCCATTTTCTGTAGCTATTTTATTGTGAGAAGCGCTAATTAGTCTTGCAATAACCTCTACAAGTAGGCCACAAGTTTCCTAATTTTATAGAGGGGAAACTAAAACTCTGGGATACTGCTTTTCCAAAGGCATTTATAAACCAGAAGGTACTTCATCCAGATTCAAGGCTACCGTTTCATTTACTGTGCCACACTGCAATTATGATCAAAGCCAAAGTCCAATTATGTTCTATCATGATCCCAGGATACATAAAGCACAATGGATTGGAACCTATCAAAAGGGGTGATGTTAAATAGGGATGGGCATGAACCGGTTCACAAATGAAAGTTTGTGAAGAATTTTGGCTGATTCATAGTTTGTGAACGGAAGTTTGTGGCAGGTCAACTGGCATGAAATTTCCACGAACTTTCCAGCAGTTCATGGAGCTTTGTGCCAGTTTGTGAATGGATACACTTCCAGAAACACTGTCTCCATTCAAACAAAATGTTTACCAAACTTCAAAGTGGGGGAGGGGAGGAATTCTCCAACCTATTTTTAGGGTTGCTCAATTTTTACCATGCTTTTTTACCTCACAAGGCATCAGAGGCAGCACCCTTGCTGGCACTTGTACATAGCACAAAGACACCAAATGGCGCTGGGGACAAGCAGAAGAAAAGGCTTTTACAGGGGTGAAGGAGCTGTTACTGTCTAATGACGTATTGACTCACTACAATGAGCAGAAGCTCCTGGTTTTAGCTGCAGACGCTTCACCTTTTGGATTAGGCGCTGTTTTAAGCCATCTGATGCCTGATGGAAGCGAGGCGCCTATCGCATTTTACTCAAGGTCCCTATCTGCAGCAAAAAGGAACTATGCTCAGATAGATAAAGAGGGTCTGGCATTAGTAGCGGCTGTCAAAAAGTTCCATGATTTTATTTTTGGTAGGAGATTTGTGTTGGTCACAGACCACAAGTCGCTACTGGGGATTTTTGCGCCCGATAAGCAAATGCCTAACATTTTGTCCCCAAGGAGGCTTAGATGGGCAATTTTTTGCAAGCATATGATTTTGACCTTGAGCACTGGCCTGGAAAGGCCATTGGGCATGCGGATGTGCTCAGCCGCTGCCCCTTGCCCGACCACGGGACAGACCCTGCCCCAGCGTGTGATGTTTTAGCAACTGACGAGCTCCCTCTGGCACCAGTCTCCTCTAAGGACATTGCGGTGTTGACAGCTAAGGACAGCGTATTGTCCTGTGTCCTCAACTGGGTTTGGAGGGGTGGCCAGTAGGGAGCCTGGAATCTGAGTTCAAACCTTACCGAGCGCGACAAAAAGAACTGTCAATCTCGAAGGGATGTGTCTTATGGGGAAACCGGGTGGTGGTTCCTGACAAGCTCCGGGAAAGAGGGTTAGAGTCCCTGCACGAGGGACACCCGGGAATGGTGCAAATGAAAGCATTAGCAAGGGGATACGTTTGGTGGCCTGGGCTAGACGCCGAAATTGAGGAGTGGGTGCGGGTGTGTATGCTGTTGTGCAAGTCAGAAGGGGGAGAGGAGAATGATGTAAGCTGCTTTGGTCCCCATTACAGAGAAAGACTACTTTTCCTCCTGGGAAACCATGGTTGCCAATGTCCAGGTGAGGGCTGGAGATCACTCAGAATTGCAACTACTCTCCAGATGGCAGAGATCAGTTCCCCTGGAGAAAATGGTGGACTCTGTGGCAGTCAGGGCTTTAGAGCACGGAAGAGGCTGCAGGTGTGTGTGTGGGGGAAATGGAAAGCTGAAGAGAGAGGGGGAAATAAAGGTCGGTTGATGATTGGCTGCAAAGGAGATAGGGTTGCCAACTCCAGGTGGGAAATTCCTGGAGATTTGAGGGATGGAACCTGGAGAGGGTAAGGTTTGTGGAGGGGTGGGACCTCAGACAGGTACAATGCCATAGACTCCACCCTCCCAACCAGCCATTCCCTTCTGGGGAACCACTGTTGCCAATCTCAGGATAGGGGTGAAAATCACTCAGAATTACAACTGATCTCCAGGAGGGAGGGGGGAGAGATGCAAAGCTGAAAGGGGCAGATAATGTTAGGTTGATGCTTGGCTGAGAAGGAGATAGGGTTGCCAACTTTAGGTTGGAAAACTAATGCAAATTTGAGGGGTGGAGCCTGGAGAGGGTGAGGTTTGAGGAGGGGGGTGGGACCTCAGACATGTACAATGCCATGGACTCCACCCTCCAAACCAGCCATTTCCTCCTGAGTAACAATTGTTGCCAATCTCCAGGTGAGAGCTGGAGATCACTCAAAATTACAACTGCTCTTCAGATATCAATTCCTCTGGAGAAAATGGTGGACTCTGTGTCATTATACCCTGCTCAGGTCGCCATGGCACATTGACGCTGAGTGCCCAAGGCCTTGGCACTCTCCCAGAGCCTCTTTCTAGAGCTCTTTGTATTTATTTCCACAACGGGCCTTATTCCTATTTGTTAATATTATGACTATTATGCTTTCCATTCTGATGTGGACAGAATGGAGCGGGTGCAGAGAAGGATGATTGGGGGCCTGGAGAACAAGCCCTATGAGGAAAGGCTGAGGGACTTGGGAGTTTTTAGTCTGGAGAAGAGGAGATTGAGGGGGGACATGATTGCTCTCTTAAGTATTTTAAGGGCTGTAACTTAGAGCTGTTCCTGTTAGCAGCAGAGGATAGGACTCACAATAATTGGTTAAAATTAAGGGTGGGAAAGTACCAGTTGGGTATGAGGGAAAACTTTTTTTACAGTAAGAGTTGTTCAGCAGTGGAATCGGCTGCCTAGGGAGGTGGTGAGCTCCCCCTCACTGGCAGTCTTTAAGCAGTGGTTGGACAAATACTCGTCAGGGATGCTCTGGGCTGATTCTGCACTGAGCAGGGGGTTGGTCCAGATGGCCTGTATGGTCCCTTCCAATTCTGTGATTCTATGATTCTATGTGTTCCAGAGAGATATTAAACCATTCAGTTTATATATTCTGCTGGGCACGTGACACCAGCACTGCTTTATCTGTTCAAAACTTGGCCAGTGTTCTACGAAGGATGTGGGTAAGAGGCTTTAAGATCCCGGCCTTTTAAAAATTTCCTCTCATCCTCCCCCCCTTTTGTTTTTTTAGTATCCAGCCTGATCTGTTGCACACTCCTTTGTGTTATTATGGTTAATGAAAGGTGTTTTGTCTTCCTATAGATCAGTGGTGGTGAACCTATGGCACGGGTGCCAGAGGTGGCACTCAGAGCCCTCTGTGTGGGCACGCGTGCCATCACCCCAGCCAGGCCCAGACCATCATTAAAGTGTCAAATTCTCTGCCAAATAATTTTAAGTAAATGAAAGCATTTGGGATTGCTTACCTTACTTTGTTTGGATCATCGTAAGTTAATGTATGAGTTGTTTTTTCTAAAGTAAAACCTCAGTATTCAGGTTAAATTGCCGTGTTGGCACTTTGCGATAAATAAGTGGGTTTTGGGTCACAGTTTGGGCACTTGGTCTCTAAAAGGTTTGTCATCACTGCTATAGATTGTCCCCAAGGCTCAGTAACCAAACAAAACAAGACCCTAATTCACAATCAAAGAAGGCAAAGCAACACACAAAATGTTAGAAATATATTGTTACACAATGAAATTTCTGAAATAATTAACCCTTTTGAGGGTTTTTCTGTTTCATTTGTCGCTTCTTCCCTCCCCCCCTAAAAATAAAGGAGCCAAGATCTGAGATGCACAAAGAATGAGTCACACAGTAGGAGAATCGGTTGGAGGAGGAGGAAATCTAGATAAAAATAGAGAGACATGTTGATTGCATTGTTACTGCTTCAATTAAACTCAGATGCACCCGCTTGATGAGTCAACATCAGTGCCAAGAGTGCTCTGAAAACAAGAGACTGCAACACATAACCAGTTACCAACCCCATTAAGCCTGGAGACAGAGCAGGAGGAGGAGGGCAACAGTAAACTCCCAAACTGGTAACCTCCACAGGCAGCTGAGCAAGGGCAGAAGGTCCCCTGACTTTACCCCCTGGGGTGCCAGTCTGAAACCAGTGGCAAAAAAAAAGGAAAACAGAGCTAGCATGGCCTGCACAGGAACCTCAGTGGCCTTTTTTGAATAGCAGACCACACTGAAGATCAATGGCAAAGCATTATGGCAACAATAATGCTTAACATCTCAAGCAGAAGTCAAGGAAATACAATCATGACCTGTAAAGGGGTGAAAAGGGTAATTACTGAAGTCAATGGAGAATGTGTACATACAGGTACATGCAGGAGTTGACAGACAGCATCCCCATGGTCCTCAGTAATTATAGTTAACAGAGAAAGTTAAGACACAAAAGGCAATCTGCAAGGTATGATTCCAGTTTGAAGGAAGGCAAAACAGCCAAATCATATTAGGATTACATACAGTGTGCAAGCCAACTGGGGTTTTATTGGGGGAAAAGACAAGTGGAAAGCAAGAAAAAGCAGTTAAACCATCAAGACAGATATTCTGAAGCATACATTTTGTTAGGATGGATCTGAACACCAGCAAAGCAGACTGTGGTAAACCTTCCTTGGTGCACAAGTTGCTATAACTTCAGAGGTACTAAGGGATAAGGAAAACTGATATGGGCAGCATAATGTTTAAATGGAATAAAAGACTGAGGTTACAACAAGATCTAACAAAACAACAGAAGCCTACAAAACAATAGAAGCCAAAGAATACTCAGGTTTGAGACCAGCAGACCAGGATTTCTCTGCGATACCCACTGGATAGCAGCATTCACCAGGGGAGGAGCCTCTCCCCAGAAGTTCAAGCTAGAGTGTCATTAATATGCTGATGACACTCAGCTATATCTGTTAATGGACGGTTGGCTGGGCTCAGCTCCAGATGTTCTGGACAGGGCTTTAAGGGCTGTGACTGGCTGGTTACAGCAGAGCCAGCTAAAGTTAAATCCATCAGAGACAGAGGTCCTGTACCTGAGCCGCAGGGGAGTGGATATGGGAATTCAGCTCCCAGCTCTGGGTGGGACGCCATTGATGCCAGCACCAAGAGTAAGGAGCCTAGGAGTGATACCGGATGCTTCATTATCAATGGAGGCCCAGGTCACCATGGTTGCCAAATCAGCCTATTCCCATCTTTGGCAGGTTTGGCAACTAGCTCCCTACCTTTCCTCCCGCAACTTGGCTATGATTAGCCACACAATGGTCGCTTCCAGGTTAGACTAGTGTAACTCACTCTATTTGGGGCTACCCTTGTACATGACCTGGAAGCTGCAGCTAGTGCAAAATGTGGAAGCGCACTTGCTGACTGTGACATCTCCATGGGAGCGCATTCAGTCAGTGCTACACCAATTGCACTGGCTGCCAACAGAGTTCCGGATCTGCTTCAAGGTGTTGGTGTTAACCTTTAGGGCTTTATGCAGCCAGGGACCAACATACCTGCAGGACCGCCTCTCCCCATATGTGCCCCAAAGAGCCTTGTGCTCAGTAGATCAACAGCTACTGGTAATCCCCAGCCCAAAAGACATCTATTTTGCTTCGATCAGGGCCAGGGCGTTTTCGGCCTTCAGCCTTGGCCCCAACCTGGTGAAACAAGCTCCCAATAGAGATTAGGGTCCTAAGGGATCTATTACAGTTCCGCAAGGCCTGTAAAACAGAGCTGTTTCAACTTTGGTTGAGGCAGCGGATGTCTAACCAATTTGGTGCCTCCTGCCCTTGATCTTGATGGCAGTGAATTTACCACTGTGAGAACCCATACCAATCAGGTTCCATATCCACTCTGATGGAAACAGGTCCAGGACACCACAAGTTTTTGGAATGTCATCTTGTTTAATGTATTTTCATTCGTGGGAAGGGCGGGGTATAAATACAATGAAATAAATAAATAAAGGAATTCAGAATGGTTGATTTTTTAAAAGTTGACTGATCTTTGTTAGTATTTTGTATGTTGTGACCCACCCTGAGCCCACTTGCGGGGAGGGCGGGATAGAAATAAAACAAACAGGTTACTGGACACAGCAACTCACAAACAACAGCAGCAAACTAGGCTGGTACAGAGCTCTAGAGAAAATAAATTCAAAAGCCACCTGTTGTGCCAATCAAAATCTTCCTCCACACAATGTGTGCCAAAGAGGCACTGAAGGGGAGAATATGTTATGAACCTGCAACAGAGAAGATGCCCCATTTTCAGTAGTGACTTCCACATCTATAGTAGAACAATTTTCAATGCTATGATCGCCTGAATCACTGAGGTGAGGATGGACCAGTCAATGTGCCCACAAATTGTAGGGAGGACAATTCTGAGTGATGATTCATACAAATACACATAATTTGAGCACAGGAGTCATTATGGAAACTTGCCACATTTTGTTCAAATGTGGAAATCTACTCTCTAGGATAGAGCACAGGCAGAAACTAGCAGTGTGCAGCTTGGAGATCTCAACAGCTTCTTTCTTTCCTCTTTGGAATGGATTTTCAACTATTTTGAAACTTACTGTGCTCTTATTTTTAAAAATGAGAGACAAATGTAAGTGAAAAATATACATGCAGCATTATTCAAAAGTGAACTCCCTATCAGATATAGGAGAAGATAGATGACTGAGAATCAGGTTTTCCCCTCCATTTATGGTAAGGTAGAATGACCAACAAGATGCTAAAAATTATATTCAAATGCATAATAAGGAATTATTGGAACCATACCTTGCTATTCAAGTCTGGGGTTTTTTTTCTGGGGGGGGCGCAGTTAGTTGGCAGCACTAGATAGACAAACCAAGGCATATTCCTTCCGCATGCAAAATATTTGCACTCTCTTGGGGACACAGTAATCATCACCTGAGACTTTAAGTTGTTAAGAAAGGAAAAGACCTGGTAAAGAATAGAGTATATGAATTTCGAAAGTCCTTAGATTCAGTGTTTGCACACACGGAGATCCGTATTCAAGGTTCACAGTCTTTCTGGTCGCCATCCATTAAAAACATCTACCCTGCCAATTGGGACTGCATTTGTTAAAATCTGTGTTTAGTTTATAAGTAACAAGCTAAGCTGCTCAAACAAATAACCTACCAATCCCCCCCACTTAATGCTATTTATGACTGTGTGAACTTCATTCACACTGTAGTTTAGGTGGGTGGGAAGATGCTGCACCACCTGTTAGGCTGCACTTCTGGGAAGGTATCCATATCCTTCGGCAGTGGTATGTGGGGTATGTGCTAGATACAGCATGGTAAGGCAGTTTAAAAACAGAGTTGTTCCTGAGCAGTTGCTATGATTTGCAGCCATAACACATCCCAAAGTGTAATGTGTGGGAACACAGTGCAGAGCAGCCATTAAACAGTCAGTTTCCTTAAAGCTGAAATTGGCATTGATTTATTCTGTCTCTTAGTAATAATCTATTTATTTACAGATGCATAGATTGAACAAGTATTTACAGAGGTGCAGCAGCAATTACAGTGTAGTATAGATCCAGGACCTTAGAACCCAAACCAGGACTTTTGTATACTGTTTTGCAGTTATTGTACATGTTATAAGTTATACTTGACCTTAATAAACATTAAAAAACAAACAAAAAACCACAAAACACTACAATTCTAAAGGCAAAGCACAGATAATGTTTGGGATTTCTGTTTGGTTCAACAGAAATGAAACTGACCTGTCAAAAACTGGTGGAATGGCCTGCTCTGGATCAGAGTTGTGGGGAAAGGGGGGGGGGGAGGAATAACATTTCCTTTCATGTAGTTTCCCCTACTAGAAATACCACCCCCAGCCTGCCACCAAGTTAGTCTGAGTCCTGGAAGGGAAAGAGGAGGCACAGTGTGAGTACCTGTCCTTCCCCCTAAAATAGCAGAAGGCCATGTGTGATCAGGAGAACTGTGTGAGAGAAGAGAGAGAGCCAAATCCTTCCTTTTTCAGCACCATGGCCCTGATCCTTACCTGGGCGTGCTGCATCTACTTTAGGCAGCTCAATGGCACATCTAAAGGATTCAAATACCAATCCCTGGTATCGTATCTGTTATGGCATTTAAGTTCATTATCTTAGGGTCAAATCAGAAATGACCCCTAGAGTTCAGGAATGCACGCCCATCATTTTTCTCATACAAAGAAGGTGCCTGGGAAGGACCCCACTTAGGACTATAAGTATGGTGCATGGTTTAAACTTCCTCTGCTTTGTTTTCCTTTGTTTTCCTGACCTCAAACAGGCCCACAGAACTACTGTATATTCCCTTGGGACAAACATATAGGTACTGACCAGTATCCTATGAGGACTTTTACGTTTACCTATAAGGCAAAAAGATCTGTAGGGCAGGTATGGAACATGGAGCAGACCCCCCCCCCAATCTTGACCCAAAGAAGAATCTGATATAAGATGCTTGCCTTTTTAAATGGGGGGAGGGGAAACTCGAGAGCACATTCATGGAATTCCCAGCATCATGTCTGCTTTGGTCCTCAGCTAGTTTTATTTATTATTATGCGAACAAGTGGTAAGGTGGGAGTTTTCTCTCTTAGAAACCAGTATTTTAAATGCTGACTTAATCCTGCTTTGAATCCTTATTTGCAGAGGAAAAAACAAACCATTGTTTGTGAACCAGATGTAACCATAAATTACGCTTCCAGTTCTGTGTTGGGAAATTCCTGGAGATTTTGGGGGAGCAGCCCATAGAAGGTGGTGTTTGGTGAGGAGAGGGACCTCAACTGTGTATAATGGCACAGAGTCCACCTTCCAAAGCAGCCATTTTGTCCAGGGGAACTGATCTCGGTCATCTGGAGATCAGATGTAATCCCTGGAGATCTGGACCCACCTAGATAGTTTCCCTTTAAAGGCAAGTCTTTCATGATCAAACCACACACAAAGGGAAGGGTCAGTGGTCATGTGAGTATAAGGATGTCCTAGGCTCAATCTTAAAGAAAAAACACAGTTTGTTGTCGTATGTGAACCATGCCATTGTGGACACACAGCTGGAAGCCATGGAAATCTCACTATTTTGCTGGCATGTAATACTCACTTATGAAATTCTGAAAATATTAGTACTTCAGGAGTGAGGTTTTGGGTAAGTAGTTTTAACATGTATTATCTTAGTGTGCTTTTTGAGGTATAATGAAATAGTTTGAAATGCACTGACTGCTAGCTCGTGTCCCCCTAGTCCAAAGAAGAGTCATGTAATTCTCATATCACCATGCCATCTAATGAATCCCTTCCCCACGTTATGTAAAACAAGCAGACCAACTATAGTGTAAAGACACATGGATACTGAGTCAGACCGGTGGTCTATCAAGGCCAGTACTGCCTATTTTGACTGGCAGTCCCCCAACTCCAGGGTGTTAGGTGGCAGTCCTTCACATCACTTACTACCTGGTCCTTTTAAGTGGAGGTGCTGGGGACTGAACCTGGGATCTCCTACTATCAGTAAGCCAAAGACCTTTCCAAAGGGCACACTGGAGACTGTGTAGAGCAAGACATCCGGTCTTGTAGTCATTCCGGTCCTCGGTCCACCCTGTTGCTCATCTAAGCAAGAACACCACCACGATTAGTGAAAAGTAGCCAACTCCCCAACAGGTACCTCTTCAACATCATTAGCAGTTCAGTTTCTTAAACCTTCCGGCAGGCCCCCAGGCTTCTCCCCTCATGCAAAGCATCTTGCAGCCCTCCCTCTTTTGTGTCTGCTCATCAAACTAATGAAGCACATCTAGAGTGAAAGGTCTTGGAGCAGAGAGAGCAGCTTAACAGTGATTCAACACAACCCCCCCTTCCTGCCTCCTCCCCCCTCCTCGACTTTGTTATAAGATAAAGAAAGCACAACTTCCTCTCCTTAAATGAGAAGGGAGAAGGGTAATGAGAGCAAGCTTGGTAATTCCCTGCAGAAGGAGATGTCTGTTTACTTTCTATGACTGAGTATTTGCATATTAAAAATACCCAGCTCCTTTGTGGGCAAGAACCAGTGCCATGTTTTTGACTCATCACAACACCTCAGCCTAAGGTATTTGTGACCTTCCACCTCCACCACTCCTAGCAGGTCAATGGAACATGTTTGGGGGGAAAAAAAAGCAGTGCTGCAAAAAAAAAAAGCAATGTGGAGAGAAGATCAAAGATATCTCTCTCTCTCTCTGTGTGTGTGTGCGTGTGTGTGCTTGGATATGGATGCAGCAATCTGAACTGATGCTTCTTGTACCAACTTGCCCTGACAAATGCATACAAAGGACAATGAGCCTCCATTAGGGATTTTCCATTCACTGATACCTGAAGAAGCAATTTCCACTTTTCGATACAAACACATAAACATCTCCCATCATTTCACTGACCTAAATATAGACAATTACTTCAAGCCGGGGTGGGGTGGGGGGAGAGAAAGCCATACTCTTCTATCTCCAAATGCTGTGGAGCTGCTCAAGCAGACTGCGGCAAAAAGAAGCAATAGATAACCAGTCATGTGAATGGAGGAAGAGAAATTCATGTCCTAGAATTATTGTTCTCATGGGCCATTACTCTGTCTCTCCCCCCCCCCCAATCAATTTTCCTTTCCATTTGCAGGATGGGTCTCTTTCCTAGGTGGAATTAGAATGTTGGACCGGAGATCAGACAAAGAATTAATATCTGTCATTCCTGGAACAGATTGCATGCTCCTGTAACCTAAAGTTTCAAGACTTTTTTAAAAAAGCACATGCACTTTCACATAAAAGTATCTGCTTCAATGTCCTTTCTTCACCTCTGCAAGGTACGTGGACACAGACCTATTGTTGTATAGGACTGAGATTGCCATAGTAGGATAATGGAGATCCAAGTTCACACCAGACTCTTTCAGATGCTTGGACAAGTCCTCAAGCTAGTTGCCTTCTTTTCCCCTAACTTGCCTCCCAGGATTGGTGTGAGTATAAAAGGATGGGGGTTCAGGATAAGTATATAAATCACAAAGTATTTCTGTGTTCTATTCATAGTTTTACTACCACTTTTTCTATTCATAGTTCTACTGTTTTATGTATTTATTTAAATAATTAAAATGTAGGTTTGACTTAAAATCAACTTTGGAGGTATCATGATGCTAGATACTATTGTTGTGTTTGTGAAGACTAACTGCCGTATACTTTTAAGGCAAAAAAAAAGTGAACTCCTTTGAAACATTTTCTATTACCTTGAAGTTGTTTAGGGTTGATTCCAAGGTTATACATGCAAAGAACAAATAAGTAGCATTCATTGTGGTATGTATGTTACTCTAAAGGGGGTTTAGCAGAGAAAGGAATAGCTTAATGCGGTTTGTGATTAATTATTAATGAGTTGCATATTTTACAGTTTGTACTGTTCTTTAGGGTGGGTGAGATTTTGGGATGGAATGGGCCTAGAAGCTGCTAGCACTTGTGACCAGTGCCGGGTCAGGAATCTCAGGAACTGGGGGGCGAGGGAGGTATGGCAGTGGGAGAAGGTACTGGAAGGGAAGGAGACAGAGATACATTACGCTCAGTCTCCTTCCAACCTTCGTCCCATCCTGAGATACACTGGTGTGAGGACTTGGAAACTGAACCCTTCTCCGATGCTGATGTTGTGTAATGCCAGGTCTATCTATATATATAAAAGAAAGTCCCCTCACCGTAAAATCAACGCCCAGGCCAAACCGCTGGAACTAGAAACACCAAATTTGGGGAGAGTGCTCCTACCATGACGTAGGTGCTCACTAAGAAGGGATTTTTAGAAATTCGACCCCTAAGGGGGTCAAAAGGGGTAAAATGTGCTCCTCACATTGATTCCTATGCGGCTAATACTAACCCTAAAAGGACTTTACTAACATATTAACTGCCCGATTTGAAAGGAAAAAGAAGAAACAGATGATTATCCAACTGCAGAAGAAGTCTCAAACTGTGACTTGAACTTTGACTTTAATACTAACAGATTAATATACCCGCATTAACATCACTCAACACTTTTCTTTGTCCCTCTATATACCCTTCCTTCTTTTCTGAATTTTAAAGCGAAATTTCTCTCCTTTTTAGGAGAGGGAAATAAAACTTTTTACCAAAAAGAATAACCATAGGTGATTAATACCAATCTATTTCTCGGTGATCTATATATATAAAAGAAAGTCCCCTCACTGTAAAATCAATGCCCAGGCCAAACCGCTGGACCTAGAGACACCAAATTCGGGGACAGCGCTCCTACCGTGGCGTAGGTGCTTGCTAAGAAGGGATTTTTAGAAATTGACCCCTACATGGGTCAAAAGGGGGAAAATCTACTCCCCCCATTAATTCCTATGCGGCTGCCAGGTAGCTGCCTCTCTGCACCCCTACTCTCTGATTGGTCAGCTGCAGAGCTCAGTGTTCTGAGGTTAAAAAAACCAACAGTTACAGGAAACTGCAGAGAGCTCATGACAGTTGAGGAAATCAGGAACAGCCAACAACCACCTGTGAGGTGCAGTACTGCTGCTGACCCAGCCTCTCTGATGGCTTCCAACACACTCCCCCCACCTGCTACACCTAACAGGTGGTTGTCTGTCAGGTGCAGCAGCAGTTGCAGGGTGCTTAAATCCATGAGGGAACCTGCCCCAGCAGTAACGTTGTCTGTCAGGTGCAGCAGCGGTTGCAGGGTGCTTAAAGCCACGAGGGAGCCTGCCCCAGCAGTAACGCCTTAGTGGTTCTGCCAGCCCTGCCTCCACAGTAGTTTCTAATACTCCTCCACCCCCCTCCTACACTGGACAGGCAGCTGCCTATCAGGTGTAGAAGAGGAGGTTGGGATGCTTACAGCCGCCAGGGAGGTTTGCTCAGCAAGATTGCCTTAGCCCTGCTGCTGGCCCAGCCTCCGTAATGCCTTTAAACATAATGCCCCCCAACACCGGACAGGCCAGTGTCTGTCAGGTGTAGGAGCAGGACCAGGGTACTTTAATCCATCAGGGATGCTGTCCCAGCAGGATCACCTTAGCGGTGCTGCTGGCCCAGCTTAGCTACACTCACACCCACAATGGGAATATACTTCAAATTTGTAGAAAACTGGTTTCCTTTATTAGGTTATTTAACTTCTCACAATGTGGGCTCTAGAAAACTGGTTCATATGAACTTGCTTAATATCTGATTGCTCAGATGGTGTTTTGAATATGTAGTTATGTCCCAGTTCTAAAATGTAACATAAATGTGCAGCATTTTTGTTAAAAAGGGGGGGGTATGCCCTCCCCCCAAATTCAATGCCCAGGCCGAACCCTTGCACCAAGAAACCCAAAATAAGGGGAGTGCATTCCTACCATGACGTCAACCCCCCCATTAAGAGATTTCTGAGAAACATGACCCCTGTTTCTTAAATGACAACTGCTTCTTAAATGGACAGTTCTATGTGGCCTGCTCCAGAGTGAGCTCATCAAGCAGCCTGATCCTAGCACCTGAGGGCAGAACCACGAATGTGGTCTAGAGAGAGGTCCTTCAGTACAGAAAAAAAGGATGTATGTCTCACTTCATTTCTTACACTACAATCTTCTCTGTTAGAATTTCTACAACAAATGTCATATTTCAAATTTCACATCATCAATATTATAACTGGATTTATGGAACTAGCAAAGCACGGCTATCAGGCTAGTTAATAATAAGACAATAACCCTGCAAAATTATTTTGCAGTGCAAGAAGTGGACCAGGAGTGTGTGAATCCCTGAATGTTGTACACCGCCCCAAATATGGGGAAGGGTGGTTTAGAAATCAAATAAATACATACATACAAATCATGCAATGTACAAAATGTACATACAGTAACACATATAAATGCACATCCAATGTACAAAATCTACATAATGTAACAGACACAAATTCACACATATCTCCTTTGGGCAAATCCACGGACCTGAGTGAATTTGCATTATCAGTGGCCAGATACAACATGAGCCAGGGCTCCTGTGATACTGTTCAATTATTTATATGTGACCTTTTATCCAGGGAATTCAGAGCAGTGTGTTAGCCTCACAGGTAAAGGTATAGGTTCCCTTGCTCAAAAGCCAGTCGAATCCGACTGAAAGCCGAAGAGCCAGCGCTGTCTGAAGACGTTTCCGTGGTCATGTGGCTGGCATGACTAAACACAAAGGCACACGGAACACTGTTACCTTCCCACTATTTATCTACTTGCAATTTCTTGCTTTCGAACTGCTAGGTTGGCAGGAGGTTAGCCTCACAACTGAGGTACATAATATGGGAAGTGATTTGCACAAGGCTTTTCAATGTATTCCATATAGGGTTGCCAGTCCCCAGGTAAGGCTTTTGATAAGGTTCCACATAATATTCTTTTTGGCAAATTGGTAAAATGTGGTTTTAATCCTATTACCGTTAGGTGGATCTATAACTGGTTGACAGATCACACCCAAAGAGTGCTTGTTAATGTTTCTTTATCCTCTTGGAGAGGAGTGAGAAGAGGAGTATCTTAAGGATCTCTCCTGGGACCTGCTTTGTTCAACATCTTTATGAATGATTTGGATGAAGGAATAAAGGGACTGCTTATTAAATTTGTAGATGATACTAAATTGGGAGGGGAAGCAAATACGGCAAAAGACGAGTCAGGATACAGGATGATTTTGACAAGCTGAAATACTGGGCTAAAACAAATAAAATGAATTTCAATGGGGATAAATGTAAAGTTCTGCATTTAGGTAGGAAAAATCAAATGTATAAATATTGAATGGGGAAAACTTGACTCAGCAGTAGTATGTGTGAAAAGGATCTAGGGGTCTTAGTAGACCATACACTGAACATGAGTCAGCAGTGTGATGCAGTAGTTAAAAAGGCTAATGAGATTTTGGGCTGTATCAACAGACGTATAGTGTCCAGATCACGTGAAATGATGGTATCACTGTACTCTGCACTGGTTAGACCTCACCTAGAGTATTGTGTTCAGTTTTGGGCACCACAATTTAAAAACGATATAGACAAGCTGGAACATGTCCAGAGGAGGGCAACAATGGGTTTGGAAACCAAGTCCTATAAGGAAAGGCTGAAGGAGCTGGGTATGTTTAGCCCGGAGAGGAGACGACTGAGAGGTGATATGATAATCATCTTCAAGTACATGAAGGGCTGTCATATAGAGGATGGTGTGGAGTTGTTTTCTGTTGCCCCAGAAGGTCAAACCAGAACCAGTGGGTTGAAATTAAATCAAAAGAGTTTTCTGCTAAATGTTAGGAAGAACTTCCTGACACTTAGAGCAGTTCCTCAGTGGAACGGACTTCCTCGGGAGGTGGTGGGCTCTCCTTTGGAGGTTTTTAAACAGAGGCTAGATGGCCATCTGTCAGCAATGCTGATTCTGTGAACTTAGGCAGGTCATGAGAGGGAGGTCCGGAAGGGTTACATCAGAGCTTAGTTCTTGTGGCCTTTTCTTACACACCCAGGGAAATGCTGATTGCCACTTTGGGGTCTGGAAGCAAAGGAAGGGTTGCCTCAGCGCTTAGTTCTTGTGGCCTTTTCATATACACCCAGGGAAATGCTGATCGCCACTTTGGGGTCTAGAAGCAATTTTTCTCCGGACCAATTTGGCCAGGGATCCTGGAGGTTTTTTGTCATCTTCTGGCCATGGAACAGTGATCACTGGGGGTGTGGGAGAGAGGTATGTGTGAATTTCCTGCATTGTGCAGGGGGTTGGACTAGATGACCCTGGAGGTACCTTCCAACTCTGTGATTCTATGATTTAAGTGGGGGCGGGGAATCTCCCGATTTTACAGGCTCCTGCCTCCCAGCCAGCTGCACAGTGGGGGGAAGCCCCACCCCCAACAACGACCACCTGTGGCCACCCCTCTCCCTCCCCTCCTGCAAGATTTAAAGGGCCCTCCAGCTGATTGGCTGGGAGCACATGGCGCGAAATCAGCTGGAGAGGGCCCTTTAAATCTTGTAGGGAGGGAGGGAGGGAGGGAGGGAGGGGGTGGCTACTGGCCAAGTGCCTGAACTCCCAACAGTGAATTCACCACTTGGAGTTCAGGTGCACTGTGGGTGGTGGCGCCCGCTTGTAAAACACCATTTAAAGTGGCACCTTCCCTTAAAATGGTGTTTTGCAAGTGGGGGCGGCCTACAACTGAATTTCAAGCAGCGAGTTGAGGCAAGGTGTGTGGTGCTCAGCCCCACTTGTAAAAGGGGTGCTGCAGGCACCTTCCAAGGGGCGTCCCCAATGTGATGAGGTCACTTCTGTGTGACATTATCATGTCAGGGACATCCCCGCCCCCTCGAGGAATGCTCCTCAAAAAACCCCGCCGGCAGCCAGGCAGGACCTGGCAACCCTAATTCCATAGCTGAGCAGAAATTTGAATCTGGGCTTCCCATTTTCAAGCCTAACCTCTTTCCAATACAGTCTCTTGTTGTATACAATTAAATGTTGGCAGATGTTCTACCCATGTCACAGTGCTGTGATGTTGGGACCAGCTTCATCTGGCACACATTCCTTTTTCTAGACAAACCAGGAAACATAAAGGAATCACTGTATTTGTGGTTATGGTCTCTCTCATAGCTTTTCGTGTAAAAGCTTGCTGTGCACTCTATTGCAGCAAAGGGCCAGTTTGAATATTGTTTGCCCACTCACAGGAAGAGGTTGGAAGTGGTCTGTGGGGTCACATTCTCTTCCTCCACTACAAGGAGACAAGCAAAACCAAATTGGAATATCTCTCATAAGATACAAAATTCTGGAAGCTCTCATGACTCTTGAGTGCCTCTCCCTTTCAAACGTTCCAGAAAAGAAACAGTTGACATACTGTGGGTCAGCCCACACATAGTTTTTCTAATTATCAAAATCATCATCTGGAGGATAAGGATTTGGCCTTTTGCTTCCTTATCCCCTCCATTCCCTCATGTTCTCAGAGTCAATTAACTACTTCCTTTTTACACATGAACATACGAAGCCTCCTTCTACTGAATCAGACCATTGGTTCATCAAGATCACTACTGTCTACTCAGACTAGCAGTGGCTCTCCAGGCTCTTCAATACAGATCTTTCACATCAGCTATTTATTGCCTGAGCCTTTTAAGTGGAGATGCCAGGGACTAAACCCGGGACCTTCTGCATGCCAAGTAGATGCTCTACCACTGAGTCACGGTCCCTTTATCAAGCTAGAGTTTGCCTTTACTCCCAAACAGTAAACTATGGCTTGTGCTTATACTCCCAAATATCATGGTATGAAACTATGTATTAGGTTATAATTGGAGGTTTCTGATTTATATTTTACTAGGAAAAAGGCCCGTTGTGGAACTAAATACAATGATCTCTAGAAAAAGGCTCTGGGCGGGTGCTGACCTCAGCTGTTGTGACCTCAGCAGGGTATAATGACACTGAGTCCACCATTTTCTCCAGAGGAACTGATCTCTGCTACCTAAAGAACAGTTGTAATTTTGAGTGATCTCCAGCCCTCACCTGGACATTGGCAATGATGGTTCCCCAGAAGGGAATGGTTGGTTTGGAGGGTGGAGTCTATGGCTTTGTACCTGTTCGAGGTCCCACGCCTCCTGAAGCCTCACCCTCTCCAGGCTCCATCCCTCACATATCCAGGAATTTCCCACCTGGAGTTGGCAACCCTATCTCCTTCCCAGCCAAGCATCAACCTACCTTTATTTCCCCTTCACTCTTCAGCTTTCCACCCCCCCACACACACCTGCAGCCTCTCCCGTGCTCTGAAGCCCTGACTGCTACGTCACATTGGCTGTCATACGGGGCCCACCTCAGCAGCATATAAGGATACAGAGCCCACCATTTTCTCCAGGGGAACTCATCTCTGCCATCTGGAAAACAGTTGTAATTCTAAGTGATCTCCAGCCCTCACCTGGAGATTGGACACATTTTACCTCAGAACAGCAAACTGTTTAGAATGTTAGAGGCAAAAGCCAATCAAGTCGCATATGCAAATAACCTCTGTGTTCTGAGGCAAAGTCCAATGAGGCTGCATATGCAAATAACCTCTGTGTTCTGACTGGCTATGGGGGGGAGAGGAACAGCAAACTGTTTAGAATGTTGGAGGCAAGACTCAAGCAATGCAGCCAGTGGATAGGGACAGATTCTGAGTGACACACCAGGGCGCCAACCAATTCCAGAGCGTGTGGAATGTTCTAGAGAAGTGCCACCACCATTCGGCTTTTATATATAAGGGAGATTATCTATACTGTAGTGTGGTATGAAGCTATTTCTATGCATGCTTTGTTCAGCAAATATAAAACATAGTTTACCAGTTCAAAAGCAGTGACAAACTACAGCTGGCCTGAACCCAAGAGTAACTACTAATTGATTCTGAGGACATAAAGGGGAGGGGAGAGTGGGTAAAGAGGAAGAATGAGAGCAAAAGGCTCCAACCTGTCCTCCAAGGTAGACTTCAGAGGATCAGAAACATGTGAATCAACTACACAATAAAGCAGGAATCTGTCTTCTCTACAAGATGAAGTGAGCCTACTTGTACAGAACAGAATTGTCTTACAAAAAGTTATCGGGGTACAGTTGGTACATCATTTTTAAAAAGTCAGTTGGACTGTCTTCCAGAATGCCTGCTGTTGAGGGAATAACAAACCTATTCTGACTTAATGTACCAGAGAAAACATATTAAAATACAAATTCCCTCATGTTTCCTAACACAAGGACTAATTTTGTTTTTGAAGCAACGTTTTCCTGGTTTGTTCTCAGAAAAGGAAGGCAACTTGTAGCAACACAGAATTGATATTTGTCTCGTTAGCACCTGTTTGCAAATTCTAACCCTCTGAGCTAGGATTTCGTTAACAAAGCCAACACCTTCAATAGCATGCAGCATAACAAATCCGGAGTCTGTATAACAGAGAGTGAGGTGCAGGTCCCAAATGAGAAGAGCTTTTGTGTGTGATATGTGTTTAAAAGTGCTCATAGAAATCCAGTAAGTAAGCTATTTCCAAATTTTGAGTGATATTAATCTGATATTGCCCCACAGAATGAAGTGGTGTTGTTTATATATTTATTCAATTTATATCCTGGCTTAGATTACTCTTCATTTTAAAACTAAGAATAATGAAATAGTAGAAAAACGCACGCACGCACACACACACACATGCAAGATAAAGGCTAAAGCCACTGTTTGCCCATAAAAATAGAATTTAAAAGAAAGGTTTTCATCAGTTTCCCTTAAACTGCTGCTCTGAACTCCTGATGGAGGGAGGTCAATCACTGAGGTGCACCCACAAAAGGCCCTGCCTAGATGAGTGCATGAAAAAATTATGCTGCTTTACTAGAGATGTAAAATTTCCGGAAATTTTGAAGCTCGGAAAAAAACCTCGTTTTCCCCCCCGTTTTTTTCCGGGAAAAAATGGAAATTTTGGGGAAAATTGAAAAAAATGCTACATTAGCATTTCTTTTGTCTTTTCTAGATTGAAAGTCATTCTGTTACTTTAGGAACATAAAATATGACTATGGACATTTTTACTTGGCATGAAATTATCACAACTAGCATATTAAAAATATAGTGTATCCAAACAATTATTACAAACAGAATACCCACCCACATGCAAAAACAAAA
>NW_015166418.1:779252-810427 GCF_001447785.1 Gekko japonicus | reverse complement strand
TAATAATGTCTTTATTTATTTATTAATAATAATGTCTACCCCACCCAACCCCCCAAAATGGTTTACTAATAAAAAGCAATTGGTGCAAAAACAACGTTGGATTATGACCTGCTTCATATCCAGCATCCTGTCCAGATCTTGCTTCAGCATCTTGATTTAGATTGGGGCTCTTAATTTCTCCTTCAACTTGTGCTGGACTTGATTGTACTTGCCTCCTCTCAACCTCAGTTGTTTCCTTCCAGTCCTGCTTAGTTCTTCTGCAGGCATCAGCCACAGATTCCTATATTTGCTTCCTCTGTTTACAAGCCATCCTGCATTTGCTCTCTTTTATCTTTTTGCACCTGAGCCCATCTCTGTTTCTTCCAAGATTGGCCATGATTTTGGCTCTGCTCTTTGGCTTGATAATGTTGAGGAAAACAATCCACATTCCACTGACATTTAAGACAGATGTACAACTATTTCAGTGGCTGTGGTTTGTAATATCTGCACTTTTATTCTACATACCTCTTAAACCGTATCTCACATATCTCACAGTATACGCTTGCGGGGAGAGCGGGTTATAAATATAATAAATAAAATAAATAAATAACTACCAGTTGTGCTCCTCAGAAAGCCTCTTCTTAGTGCTACCCTTACCTAGCACTCACTGTTTCGCAACAGTTAACACACACACACATGCAAGATAAAGGCTAAAGCCACTGTTTGCCCATAAAAATAGAATTTAAAAGAAAGGCTTTCATCAGTTTCCCTTAAACTGCTGCTCTGAACTCCTGATGGAGGGAGGTCAATCACTGAGGTGCACCCACAAAAGGCCCTGCCTAGATGAGTGCATGAAAAAATTATGCTGCTTTACTAGAGATGTAAAATTTCCGGAAATTTTGAAGCTCGGAAAAAAACCTCGTTTTCCCCCCCGTTTTTTTCCGGGAAAAAATGGAAATTTTGGGGAAAATTGAAAAAAATGCTACATTAGCATTTCTTTTGTCTTTTCTAGATTGAAAGTCATTCTGTTACTTTAGGAACATAAAATATGACTATGGACATTTTTACTTGGCATGAAATTATCACAACTAGCATATTAAAAATAGAGTGTATCCAGACAGTTATTACAAACAGAATACCCGCCCACATGCAAAAACAAAACTGAAACCTTTACCAATAGAATTGGCGGAGCACATGCCTAATGCCAGCCCGCACAGGCGTTGACATCAGCAGGCACACTGCTGCATTCTGCACCAGTTGTAATTTCTGAGTCAGCCTCAAGGGTAAACCTGCAGTAATCAAATCTGGAAGTGACCATTGCATGAGTCACCGTAGCTAAGTCTTGGGGAGAAAAATAGGGCTTCAGGACCCTGATCTGTCTGAGATGGAAAAATACAGATCTGGTGAATGCAGCGAACTGGGCCTCCATGGAGAAGGAGGCATCCAATGTCATTCTCGGGCGCCTCACTGTCTGGGCCAACATTAAAGGCACCCCTTCCAGTGTGGGGAGCCTGGTGCCCACATCCACCCCCCCAACCCAGGTACAGGACCTCCATCTTCAATGGATTTAACTTCAACCAATTCTGCCGCAACCATCCAGCCAGAGGATGGAACAGAGGATGGATGGCTATCCATTAACAGATAGAGCTGGGTGTCATCAGCATACTGATGACAACCTAGCCCATAGCTCCAGACTAACTGGGCGAGGGGGCGCATATAGATGTTAAATAACATTGGTGAGAGGATTGCCCCTTACAGCACTCCACATTTCAGTGGGTATCGTGGGGAGACCCTCTTGCCACGCGCCACCCTCTGTCCCCGACCATGGAGAAAGGAGGAAACCCATTTCAAGGCAGTCCCCTGAACTCCTATGTCGGCAAGTGGGTAAGTAGATCATAGTTGACCATATTGAATGCTGCCATTAGGTCTAATAGCAACAGAAGTGCCAATCTACCCCGATCCAGAAGGTCATCTATAAGGGCAACCAGAACCATCTCCATCCCATGGCCAGGGCGGAAGCTGGACTGGAAGGAATCAAGGGTGGTCTGTCACCATGGAATCTGGGGAGCATTTCAGGTCACATACCTCAGCTCACATGGAGAATGCATCCCAAAACATATACAAAGAATAAGGTGGTGATGGGAAAAGCCATCTTTACAGAAACTTGCCATTACAGATTTTTTCCCTGAGAAATTCCAGATAAGCTACTGAGGAACTCCAGCATTCCATGGAACTACCATTGTTATGAAAAATTGTGCCCGTCTAGTATTTTGGAATATGAATTTGTTTCGTTAAGATCAGTTTCATTCCCTCGTTTGCAAGCCACTGCCCCAGGTCAGCCTTCGTTTCTCACTGTGTGTAGTGAGTCAGATCCTAGCGCTAGGATCTGAGACATTACAATTAGTATCACTTTTTTCCCTTTTGCAAAATACTCCTGTTTTTTATCTCAGAATTATTAAGCCATGCTGCTGTCCCAAACGGAAATTTACTGTTTAAATTTATTTTCACAGAAAGGCCAAAGGATATAATGGTACAACAGGTGATTTTTGATAGCAAAGCAGTCTTCAGGCCATAGCTTCAGGAGAGCTCTGCATCCAGGGCCACAAAACAGCCAGTTTGGTGTAGTGGTTAAGAGCGGCAGACTCTAATCTGGAGAGCTGGGTTTGATTTTGCACTCCTCCCCATGCAACTGCTGGGTGACCTTGGGTCAGTCAGAGATGTAAAATTTCCCTGTTTTTTTTCGGGAGAAAATGACAATTTTTGGAAAAATTGGGGGGGAAATGCTACATTAGCACTTCTTTTTTCTTTTCCAGATTGAAAGTCATTCTGTTACCTTAGGAACATAAAATATGACTATGGACATTTCTGCTTGGCATGAAATTATCACAACCAGCATATTAAAAATATAGTGTATCCAAACAATTATTACAAACAGAATACCCACCCACATGCAAAAACAAAACTGAAACCATTTTCTTTTCTTGTGACAAGAGCACCTCCTAAAGGAAGAAATGCATCTTGTTCTTGCATTGGAGAGTTAAGTTTGTAACCTAGGACTTGCTTGTCCTCAGTGCCCAGAAATTAAATCAATCTGATACCATACATATTTTTTAGAAATGATTTGGAAAATATTTGAACACTTTGTCTTAAAATATTTTATTCATCATGTTAAAACAAAACGTTCCATAATCAATTTTTTTCTTTTCTTTTTTCAATTTTTCCAATTTTTCGGGAAAAAATGAAAAAAGCTTCAGAAAAAAAAAACTTTTCCCAAAAAATTTTCCAGTTTTTTCCCGGGCCTTCACACCTCTAGTCAAAGTTCTCTCAGAGCTCTCTCAGCCCCACCTACATCACAGGGTGTCTGTTGTGGGGAGAGGAAGGGAAGGAGATTGTAAACTGCTCTGAGACTCTGAGTGAAGGGCAGGGTATAAATCCAACTCTTCTTCTTCTTCTCACCAAACTTCCCCTAGAAAACTCTTCAGAGTTGTCATAGTTTTCTTCTTGTAATGTTTGATGACAGTGAGGGGTGCCTTCCCCCCTTTGAGGGCCAGTTTGGTGTAGTGGTTAAGTGTGCGGACTCTAATCTGGGAGAACCGGGTTTGATTCCCCACTCCTCCACTTGCACCTGCCTGGATGACCTTGGGCAAGCCATAGCTCTGATAAGAGCTGTTCTTGAAAAAGAGCAGTTTCTGTCAGAACTCTCTCAGCCCCACCTACCTCAAGGGGTGTCTGCTGTGGGGAGGGGGAGGGAAAGGGGTTTGTAAGCCGCTCTGAGACACCTTTGAGTAGTGAAGGGCGGGGTATAAATCCAAACTCTTCTTCTTCCTCCTCTTTGTGCATTAGAGAATATAAATACTGTAGAAATGCAGGGCTGTCCACTAGCAAATGGCTGGATGCAGACTTAGGACTTTCACAGATGGCATTTTCTGCTATGGAAAGGACAGGAAGGAAAATGCCAAAGAAAAAGATCTCTCAGGTCACTCTAATCCCACCATCTATGTGATGGTTCTACGAGAAGGAAAGCTTACATGTCCTATTTCCAACAAGCAAAATAAATTGAAGTAGGTGGGATATTATTTGTTCCTTGGTATTTTGTGCCAGAGTTCTTTCGGAATAGAAGAATATCATATTTTATTTCTTTCCGTACCCATTACAGTTTGCTCTAAACCTTTTATATGGATATCACTGCTCACCACATGGAACCTATGTCCCATTGACCCTTTTGTGTACCATTATTGAATGTAGTGCCAGAACAATTGGAAGTCATTGTCCCTAATTCATGACAAGTTCAGTGATCCAAATCAATACACATTTTGCCATTTATCACAGCAGTGCCAAAATATATGTGCAAGTAGGATTTTTGTATGAAAAAACCGTCTTTAATACACATTCTGGAACTATTTTAGGTTTCTAACAATGCCATCCTAAAAATGCTTTAAACTGCCCCTGCGCATGTTTTTTCTTCTTTTTTTTCTGGGGGGGCCCCCTTCAAAACCTCCTGCTTTATGAGATCAGTAGGTACACCTGCAAAGAGCAGCATTTGTTTTGTGGAGGATGACAGGATTTCTTCTGAACTCTTCAAGCAAGAATTCTGCTTGAACTCTGCTTTTTAGATGCTGTATGTAACAGGGAAGCTTGCTTCTGCTTTCTGCAAGTAATAGCATATATTTACCAACTGATTGGTTATGTTCTTAAAAACTTGTAACTATAGGACTTGCAATCCTAAGAATTCTTAATTGGAATTAAGTCCCTTTAAATCACTTCCAAGTGTAGATGATTACACGTCTTTTTTAAAAAAATCTTCTTTGTCTAAACTAGGACAGAACATTAAGGATAATGAATATTATGGGTTGGATCTAGAATAAACCAGCAGATCCAGCAGAGAGGAACTCTCCAGCCTCACACTCCCACCGCATTCCATTTATCTCAATGAAATGCTGCTCCTAGGGAGATAGTGCCCTTTAGGAATAGCATGGGAGGGGGTCTGTAGTGGAAAGTGAAAATTGGCGGAAATCACAAGTTTAGTCTGTATCCAATGCTGTATTTCTTCTGTTCTATATGATAATCTATATACTTTTTTCCTGAATAAACATATTCTTGACTTTGAGGATTCATAAACTCTACAAAGATCATGAGCTATTTGCCTATTTAGAGAACTCCCAGAATCTTGTGTCCCTAAACCCTGCACGGGCTTAACCTGACTCTTGTATGAGTTAACCACATGGCTTTAACTACCTGAGCATAAATATGTGGTCAACCAGCAACCACGAGCAGATTTCCACCTGCACTGCACAGCTTTCTCGCCTCCCTCCTCCTGCTGCAGCCTGAAATCCTGCTCCTGGATCCAAGTAATTGTCTCAACTGGATCAATCTCTGGGATTATGATAGTTTTGACAATGTCCTTGATCCCTCCTACAATGTTCTCAACTTCTCAAAATTACAAACATCAAACAGCACACCAGCCTATGTGTAACAGTCCTCCCAACAGGTTTCTTTCTGGCCCCACCTATTTGTTTGTGTGCCAGTGGTTTCCGATCAATCCCCATTCTGTCTCAAAGTTAACTGGTAAATACTAATTTTATGCTGGAAGCGGAATATAGCTATTTTATTTTCAGTTTCAAAATATTAGTCCAGACATCACAACAGCAATTTTTGATGTTACTATCATATTATCAAGTACCAAGTCTACTTGAAACTGCAAATTATCTTATAAAAGGGTAGGTGTTGTCTTTCACATCTTTGAATTACTCCATGATAAATGTGGGTTCTGCTGGCTAAAATTCTTATATCATCTGTAGCCTTGCAGCAGGAGAGAGGACTGAAAGAAGAGAGCAAACACTTCATGTTAGAGCTCAGCTCTTGGCTGAGAAACAGAGAGGAGGAGAAGCAAAGGGAAAGGGAGGGGGGTTGCTGCGGCTGGGAGGAATAGCTGCAAGCAGTCGGCAGGTCACACACACAGAGTGTGCAACAGCAAACTCAGTTTACAAAGAGACATCTGTTCCATTACTCCGATGCATTGTGGCTAATTACATCCTGGCCCGTCTGTGAAATGACAGCCACTTATTCTCCAGTGAACCATAAAATCTGTACATGTTCAATTTGGGGAGTGGGGAGCCAGAAGAGGATCGGGTAGCTGGGGGATTGGGGAGAGGGGAAAGGAAGGAAAAGGCAAAGAGACGCTCCAAGGAAACATCTAATGCTTCTCCTACTGGTTCGGTGCCAAGGAATCAGCAGCTGGTGAAAGAAAGAGAACCACCTCTAAGCAGAAAAGCCCTGACAAAGGACTGCCATTTTGAAACCAGACTCTGGTGTCAGTCCTGGCTTGGGACTGTTTGTTCTTCGCATCTAGAAATAGACTTTTGCCCAACCTGTGCTAAACAAGCATTGATCCACGTTTGGAGGACTACTTCGGCTCATACGCTTCTTATAATTTCTTTGTAAAATAGTGATTTATTTTGCTACATAACTTCCTTGAGGGGGAGCACACAGAGACAAGGTTAGGAAGTTCACATATGCCTCTTTAGAGTTTTCTTTCACAAACCTGTATTTCCTATGAGTCGTTTGAGTCATGTTTTGTTGTGCTCCATATGATAATAGGGCCATGTCTGCTCAGCCTTTCGGTACAAACTATTTCTTCATATCTAATCCACATAAACCTTGTGGCTATTATGTTGACCTCCTTATTGATACCCAACATGGCAAAGGAAAAAATGAGGGAATGGTGAGGCCAGGATTTGTGCCATAGACCATTTAACAGACTCCAATGCACCAGGAGTTACCATGCTTCTCTTTGCTGGTCTCTGATAAAGCCACAAAGTGATGAACCAGCACCAAGGCTGTACATTATTTATTTTTGTATCTCTTAAAATGCACTAAGTGCTGTACAAATTAAAAACCACTCTCCCTTTCAACAGACTCCATGTACAAGCCAATGTGTTCTGTGCCTGCAGTTCCAGATGTACTATCTGTCCCTAAGAAGCGAATGCAGAAGGCCTATGGATTGGGGCCCACAGCACTGGGAAGGGGGGATTTAAGGTCTCTTGCTCTAGCACCTTCCCCTAATATATAATTATCCTTCTTGATGTTTTAACATTGTTTCCCCTCTAATTGGCATTAAGGCAACTACAGAGACATTTCATTAAAAAAAAATCAGGGAAATTTGGGAGAGTTAAAGTCCTCTTTTCCACCATGGCAACGTCTGACCTCTGCCTCTTCCCCTCCGCACACATAGCTGTTTTTAAAGACCAAATAGTATCAGGATTTCCAATCATACAACTCTGCTTCTACACGTACCCTGTGACTGCAAAACATAAGGGAAAGAAATCTGGATAGCTTGAGCAATGCAGCCTGGGAAACATGCTTCCTGCTTTTAGCACTTAAACCACATTTTGAAAATGTGGACTGGACAATCCTAATAGCATAGAGTCAGCATGTGTGAGGGCAGTATGGTGCAGTGGCTGAAACATTTGTCCAAGAAGACCCTATTCCATTTAGATTTGCTTATTCCCTGCTTTACTGTGAAGCTCATTAAGAGAACTTGAGCCGGTCACTCTTTCCCAGTGTCTAGTTTACAGGGTTATCTTCTTTATTTAGAAAACTAATGTGCCATCTCTCTAGAGATCTGCTTGAGGTAGCTGTTATTAGGAAGACGGGGAACCATGTACCTCACTCTGAATATCTTGGGAGGACAGAAATGTAATAACAAAAGCAAAGACAAAGATGGGTGTACTTTGTGCTATGTGAAATGAAAACTTTGTGCTGTCCCCTCCATATAAAGAATGCGTATCAAAGATATTTGCATATGTTGGGGGTTTTTTGCACAATTTATTCCATGCAGTGGAGGAAGCACCACTGGAGATCCTCCACTTCTGGTTGGGCTTCATATTTCTAGGATGCCAGGCTCCATACCAGCACCAAATTCTGGGTTGGATTCAAACTAAAAGGGCGGCTTCCTCTGATTCCCCTTTCCTCCTGCAGACCCCCCTCATGCCATTCCCCAGGGCGCCCTATCCCTCAGGAGTAGCATTTCATGGAGAACAATGGGCTGCAGTGGGAGGGGAGAGGCAGGAAAGTTCCATTCTGCCAATGGAAGATTTAGTATGAATCCAGCCCTCTGTGTCTGCATGGTGCTTATTGAAATTAATGAATTCCACACAGCTCTGAGTGCAATGGCCAGCGAGGAGCCAGATCCGGGTCTTAGCAAGCTGGCAGAACCAAATGCATCTTTTCAACAACTGTGACATTAGAATTTAAAGGCTAGTACATAACCAGGGGGATTGACTGCTAGGAGAAAAACAAAAAAATACCATCAGGTTTGCTGTCAGCTACTGGCACCAATATTTCTTAGCAGGAGCAGTGCTGGCAAACATATGCATAGCCCCAGTGCCCTCAGATGCCACCCAAATGCAATCTTTGTGGCTTGCTGGGCATGGGGAGCTTGCCAGCAAGCCTTACAGCATCACTGAAAACAACCCTTAAGGGCTGTGTTCTGCTAGGTGTTCAGGCATATGTTGAAGCCTGAAGATGGCAGGAAAAACTAAAATGACAGAGCCATTCAATGGAGGATCTCAAATATTAAATAACTGGTGAGAGCCATTCACTAAACTCTTCTACTCCTCATTCTCCTGTTTTCACCGAATGGTCTTTGAAGGTCAAGGTGCTTTGATCAAAAGATGCTGACCTTCAACCTGCATAGGTCAGCAACTTTTTTTTCCTGGAGGGCCCATTTGAGAGGTGAACAATGAGTAGTTTCTGCTTACTGCTTTTGCCTTTGGGTTAGGAACTGAGAGTGTAGCTACAGAGAGACCTCACCAAGAGGACAACTTTGCCCTAAATGTCTCCAGCTGCTAACCCAGTCCCCAGCCCAAAGGTAAACTTCAGTCAAGATGAATGAGGCCAATGCACAGAGCCAAACTGGTGCATAGAGTATGTGGGCTGTGTGATCCAAGTAGAATTTGGTATGCAGTCAACCAGTCAAGTAACTATTTAATTGCAGGCAGCCAGTGTGTAATTCAATGCTGGGTTGTTTCTATTGTTATTTGTTCCTAATTAGTTAATTTGGATCTATTGGCTGCCTAATCCTTGTCCCAATAGTGGAGACCACACTCAGATCACTCTTGATATGTTACAACTCGTGACTTTCGTCCTCCATGTTCATTAGCATCCCTCACTTATCTCAGGCACTAAAATGAAACAGGCTGATGTCTACATACCAAGACTAGGTCAATCTATCATTTCTTGGATGCCATTTTTTTTTTTTGGGGGGGGGTCTGTTTAGCCTGGGAAAGAGAAGGCTTAGAGGGGACATGATTGCAGTCTTCAAGTATCTGAAGGGCTGTCGTGTAGAAGACGGAGCAGGTCTGTTCTCTCTTGCTCCGGATTGCAAGACTAGATCTAACGGGTGGAAATTACAAGGGGGTTGACACCAGCTAAATCCCAGTGGAAACTTCCTGACTGTAAGAGTGGTCAAGCAGTGGAACAGACTGCCTCGGGAGGTGGTGGAGGCTCCTTCGCTGGGCGTTTTCAAGCGGAGGCTGGATGACCCTCTTTCGGGTATGTCATTTTTTTTTGTTGTTTATTTATAAAATTTACATTTCTTGGATGTCATGTTTAGCAGAATCCACTGGGCTGTATTTGCTGAGGCCCTTAATAAGCATTCTGGCCTCTCAACATCTGCCCCCCACCCCGTCTGGTTGCAATTAGCAGAACTTGCTCTGGAGGAGCCAAAGTCATTAGCAGGCATAGAGAGTTAATCGTCTGTCCACCCATACAAAAAGGATGATCCCTGCAGGAAGGAGGATTGGTGGATTGGTGGCAGAGATCACTCTGGAGATGGTCCCTATGCTCTAAGTGCTAGCCTATGAATAAATCCATTATCAAATCTGAGGCTTGTAAACCTGAGGAAATATAAATACTTAAGGCATATTTACATATTTTTTTAAAAAAATCCTGCTCCCTTTCAAAACATCAAATTTGAAATGGACTGCTCTCTGCCATTGTTCCCATTAACCCCTTTGCAGCCAAACTGTAACCTTGCTCTCCTGCGAAGAATATTTTGTTGTTCCCACAGTACTATATTTGTTGAAATAAATATGGAAATAAGGCTGAGCAAGACAGCCAGACTGAAATAAATTCATCACTCACAGGCTCTCAAGGGAAGAAAATGGTGCATCCCCCCCCCCATTATTTCTGAAGCACTGAAGGAATGGCTAGATCGCTAATGAGGCCACTGCTCCATGACTGCTGATTATAAATGACCTAAAAAGAGACAGGGAGGGAGGTGGGAGGAGGTACATGTGTGTAAGATAACAAGGGGGAGGGGGAGAAGGACCAATTGTTCATCCTGATGATCTGGAAAGATCTGCCCGTTTCTGAGCAAAACCAAAGGAGGGAGTTCAAGCAATGACTCTGCACAACCGTAAAAGGTACGATCCAAATGATAAACACAGAAATTCACAATATCCTATTCTCCAGAATAGACACAATTTAGGAGTTCTCTTGCAATATAAGTAGGGGGAAATGTTCTCTTTGTGGTCATTAGAAGCTGCACAAGATGCCAAGTAAAATCAGTGGGTGGAGGGAGAAAGGGTTGGGGCAGGGAGGAGGTCATCATTATGAATAAGACCCTCATGTATCTTCCTTCACTCACGAATTCCCATGGAAACAGAAATCCACTGCAAATGACTAAACTATCCTTGTAAAAGGGGAAAAAATCTTAACCATCCATTTACCATGCTCTCTGTTCAGTCTGACCAGGACTGTATAGATCAGCATACACAGGAAGGAGAATTCTTATTTTAGGGACCTTTTTAGATACATTTTGAAATATGGGAACAAAGGAGCAACAAAAAGGTGGTCAGTGGAATCGCTCTTTGTGCGCATGCGCTGTTGGGCACTGTTGCGCAACCTACGGAGACAAACAGCAGCGGGCGGCGGATGCCACATAAGTCCACCGGAAACGCGATCAGACGCCCGCCCTTGCCCCGCGGTTTCTGGAAACTAGTACCTCGGAGGTACTAGCTTTTTACTCCACATCTTCAGCGGGAAGCCTCGGGTTAGCCACGGGAAACCCTACGCTTCCCAGATGTTGCAGTGTGATCGCGCCCAGAAAATCCGCCTACCATCCGTATTGTCAGCGCGGCAAATGCTCCGTGTGACCGCAGCCAGTAGCATGAGATGAGCAGACAATCATGGTTAGTTAAAAATACAAACTTCACTGAATTCATGTCTCTGATCGCTTACCCATAGCCACAGGTTGGATGCTATTGGGAAGCATCCCCTGCCCCACTGCTTCCCCACAGCATTGTGTTGCTTCTGAGCACCTCCTGAGTTTTCCCCATCTTTCCTGCAATCTTTCTCATATTTGCTTTGCTACAGTATTTGGGGAATGATCATAGCAAAACTAGGAGGGGACACTTATTTGGAGAGAAAAGTCTGGATCTTCCAGGTCCTGCCAACATCAATGCCATTCCCCCCACCCCAGTTCCTGTGATAGCCATTTCCGCACCCACCACTAGAAGGCTTTAAAAATCAATTGACATATTACTATATTGCTATAGCATTATAACAACTGCTTATCAGGTTCTATGAATTTGCAATTTTCTTTTTCTTTTTAAAGGGATGTTCCTAGTCCCTTTCATTGCAGATATATAAGAGAAGAGGCATATCTCTTAAAGGAGATGAACTACAGACTTTTAAAAATGGAAGCTGAGAATTCAGAGAACGTGACAATGTCGTAATTTTATAATGATACAATATGTCACTCACTGATTTGTTTTAAAAAACCTTTAGTGGCGGTGGGGAACTGGCTACCACAAGGGAGGGAAAATCTGGAGAAACCTCCCATGTGCTGATACTCTGTATTGGCAGCAGCAACAGAGAAGCCATACAAGCCAATCCCTGTATGGTAGAGTTGCCAAATCCAGACTTGGGAATTCCTGGAGATTTGGGGGAAGAGGCTGAGGAGGGCAGAAGGGGGACGTCAGCTGGGGATGTGATGCCACAGAGTCCACCTGGTGAAGCTGCCATTTTCTCCGAGGGAACAGATCTCTGTAGTTTGGAGATCAATTGTAATTCCAGAATAACTCCTTTGTTTGCTTCATTTAGTACACATATATCTGTCTGAGAGCCAGTTTGGTACAGTGGTTAAGACAGCCCCATAGCTAGCAACTTTTTGCTGGGGGGGGCAATTTTTTGCTCAGGGGGCCAGCCATTATATGTCTGTATGGAGCTATGTGCATTCTTCCCTCCCCACCCCAGACTGTGCTGGTTCAGATGGGGCTGATCAACTAACTGCAAACCAGTGTACGTCAGAGCTGTGGAGTGCACAGCTGGAATCCTGTGCCTTGTCTCACGCAATGACTTCCCTGCGACCCCATGCAGCCCCCGTTTCACTGACAGGCATGTAGCTACTGTGGAGCTCAGGGGGAGGAGAAGCCACGGCTCAGTTTGGGGGCCCTGGAAGAAATGTTAGGGGGCCAGGCCCCATGGGCCCCACGTTAGCTACGGGTCTGGGTTAAGAACAGCAGACACTAATCTGGAGAACCAGGTTTGATTCCCCACTCCTTCATATGAAGCCAGCTTGGGTGACCCTTGGGCCAGTCGCAGTTCTCTCAGAACTTTCTCAGCCCCACCTACCTCACAGGGTGTCTGTGGTGGGGAGAGGAAGGCGATTATAAACCGCTCTGAGATTCCTTCAGGTAGTGAAGGGCGGGGTATAAAACCAACTCTTCTACTTCTTCATAACTATCCAGCACCAGTGAAATATGTTCATTGTGAGGAGTCTTCTTATCATGATGTTTTGAAGGGGACAGAGGGAATGGGACGGAGAAGTAGAAGAGCTCGGTCCCCTTCCAGCCTGCATCCCATCCCGAAGGTAGTAGGTAGTGGGGCTAGGATTAATGACACCTCTCTAGTATTGGTGTTGTTTAACACCAGGTCCATAAATAATAAGACCATGGTCCTCTGCGACTTCCTGTTTGAGCAGGACATAGACCTGGCGTGCATGACCGAGACCTGGGTGTGAGATCAGGAGACAGTAGCTCTCTCCCAGTTAGCTCCCCCTGGGTTCTCAGTCCTTCACCAATCCTGGACCAAGGGGAGGGGGAGGAGTGGCCCTGTTCCTACAGGAGGTTTACACCTTCAGGGCGCTCCCACCACTGAGGCTCACGCGCATAGAGTGTACCGACTTTGTGTGGGATGCCGGGGAGATTTTGGCTATTTGGTTGGTGTACTGTCCCCCCAAAGCACCAACAAATAGCCTGCTGTCCCTGTTGGAGGCCATATCAACCTGGGCATTAGAGCACCCTAGACTGATAGTCTTGTGTGATTTCAATGTCCATGCCGATGACACAGCTTCCACACAGGCAATGGACCTGGTGTCGTTCATGGCAGCACTAGGACTCTTCCAGCTCCCACTCACCAAGCAGGACACATACTCGATTTGATCTTCACGGCGAGGGTTACAGTGGACCGAATTACTGCTATGGTCACTATGCTCTGAAGGCCCGCATGAATGTCCCACCCCGATCCTGTATGGATGGTAAGCGTATTTTAGCTCGCCTGTGGAGGCAAATGGATCTTATGTGGCTCCAGATGGCCCTACGGGATCCAATGCCCCTGGTGGCTCATTAGATGAACTTGTCGAGGACTGGCATAGCTGACTCTCAGCAGCCATTGATGAGATCGCTTCCCTCGCTCTAGGCTCACTCCATGGTATACACAGGAGCTACAGCCGATGAAGCAAGGGCTCAGACGGTTAGAGAGACAGTGGCAGCATGCTCTGGATGAAGCTACAAGAGTATCCTATAGAACATTTATGAGATCCTATGACATGGCGGTCAAAGCTGCAAAAAGAGAATACTATGCTGCCACGATTGCGTCTGCTAGCTCTTGTCTAGCCCAATTATTTAGAACGATTCGGTCTATTACTACCACAGGACAGACCAAACGCTAAGGAATTGGAGATTGATTGTGAGGCTTTTGCAAGCTATTTTGCAGATAGAGTCTTGTTGCTCCACCACAATCATCCCGCCACACTTGAGACAGTAAGGGAACTCGGGGCTCCATGCATGTCTTCTTGTCAAGTTTTGGATTATTTCAGTCCATTCAGTCTAGAGGAGGTTGACAAATTACTCTCAACTGCTTGCCCGACCACTTGCAGCCTTGATCCATGCCCGTCCTGGCTACTTAAAGCTGGCCAAAACGGGCTACGAGACACCCTAAGGGAAAGCATCAATGTCCCTCTCTGAGGCGCTGTTCCCCAGGGCACTCAAGGAGGCAGTGGTATGCCCTTTCTTGAAAAAACCATCCTTGGATCCAGCCGAATTGGCTAATTACCGGCTGGTTTCCAATTTGCCCTATTTGGGCAAATTAATCAAGAGGGCAGTGGCAACTCAGTTGCAGGGTTTTTTGGATGACACCTCCACATTAGATCCCATCAGACCAGCTTCTGACCAGGTCATGGGACGGAGACAGCACTGGTCGCCCTCACGGACGATCTTCTGAGGCATCTGGATCGGGGCGGTTCGGCTGTGTTGCTGTTGTTAGACCTGTTGGCGGTGTTCGACACAGTTGACCACCAACTACTGACCCACCGCCTCACCAACACTGGGATTCAGGGGTCTGCCTTACAGTGGCCCTTCAGGGTCAGGGACAAAGGGTGGCCATTGGGGAACAGCTGTCCTGAAGGCACCCGCTAGCTTGCGGGCTGCTCCAAGGAGCACTCCTTCCCCCAATGTTATTTAACATCTATATGCGCCCCCTTGCCCAGATTGCCCAGAGTCATGGGCTAGGTTGTCACCAATATGTAGATGAGAGACAGGGAGGGAGGTGGGAGGAGGTACATGTGTGTAAGATAACAAGGGGGAGGGGGAGAAGGACCAATTGTTCATCCTGATGATCTGGAAAGATCTGCCCGTTTCTGAGCAAAACCAAAGGAGGGAGTTCAAGCAATGACTCTGCACAGCCGTAAAAGGTACGATCCAAATGACAAACACAGAAATTCACAATATCCTCCTTCTCCAGAATAGACACAATTTAGGAGTTGCCTTCAGAATAAAACTGCAGCTGTAACATCTACAAGGTCAAGCATTAGATAGCAAACAGTTGGTGAGCCGGGGAGAGCTGAGACAGAAGATGGGAGGGCACCCCTCCACATTCCAGACTCATGACAGGGCTACCTGACATTGGCATTGAAAGCTGTGGCTGATTGGCTTAGACTGAGTTGACTGAAATTGAATCTGATGGGGTGCCATTCGTGCCAGCGCTGGAGGTTAGGAGCTTGGGAGTGCCCCTAGATGCCTCCTTAACGATGGAGGCCCAGGTAGCAGCCACTGTGAAGTCAGCCTTTTATCACCTTCAGCTGATTAGGCAGCTGGTTCCCTTCTTCAGACTCAATGACCAGGCAACAGTGATCCATGCAATAGTCACCTTGAGACTGGATTACTGTAATGCTCTCTACATGGGGCTGCCCTTGTCCCAAATTCGGAAGCTGCAACTGGTGCAGAATGTGGTGGCCAGGCTGTTGTTGGACCTCCCTATATGGGAGCACATCCAGCCTGCGCTAATAGCACTGCACTGGCTGCCCATAGCATACCAAATTCAGTTGGTTGTTCAGAGGCTGTTCTCACCTTTAATGCCCTATACAGTCAGGGGCCTACAATCCGGAGGCTGCAGCTAATGCAGGCTGCTGATGGGTCTCTCTATACGGGACCACATCCAGCCTGTGCTGAGGACACTGCACAGGCTGCCTATAGCGAACCGGATCCGGTTCAAGGTGCTGGTGCTAACCTTTAAAGCCCTACATGGTCAGGGGCTGGCCTACTTGAGGGACCGCCTCTCCCCATATGTGCCCCAGCGAGCACTGCAGTCAGGGTTGCGACATCGCCTGGCCCTCCCTGGTCTGAAAGAAGCCAGGCTGAATGTCACCAGAACCAGGGCTTTCTCAGTGGTGGCCCCAACCTGGTGGAACGAGCTCCCGAAAGACATCAGGGCCCTGCGGGACATTTTACAGTTCCACAGGGCCTGCAAGATGGAGCTCTTCCACCAGGCCTTCAATTAGGGAGCTGCATCTAATAATCTGAGGCCCTGGCCCCAATATTGACATCACTATTAACAGCCTAATATAACCCAGACTATGATATTAGCTGACTCTATGTTTATGCTAGATGTTGCTAATGGTCGCCATCATACACGAATTGCACTAGCATTAGCACTTTATAATGTTTTTATAACTATATTGTTATGATTTTATCTAAATTTGTTTTAGTTGTGCAATATATTCTATGCAAGCCACTCTGAGCCTGTTAGGACAGGGAGGGTGGGATATAAATTAAATAAATAAATAAATAAACCAGCTAAAGTCTCCAAACACCCTTGAAAGGCAGCTGCTTGTAGAATATATTAGAGAAGCCTAATTGAGATGTTACCAAAGCATAGATAACTGCAATCTTTTCCAGTTTGGTGTAGTGGTTGTGGACACTAATCTGGGAGAGCCAGGTTTGATTCCCCACTCCTCCACTTGCAGCTGCTGGATGACCCTGGGCAAGCATAGTTCTGTCAGATCTGTTCTCTCAAGGACAGTTCTCTCAGAGCTCTCTCAGCCCTACCTGTGTCACAAGGTGTCTGTTGTGGGGACGGGAAGGGAAAAGAGTTTGTAAATCACTCTGAGAATCCGAGTGGAGGGTGCAGTATAAATCTAATCTCTTCTTTTTCTTCTTTCCAAGAATGGATACAACTGGTGTATGCCTCAGCCAGCCTTCCCCATTAGAAGGGGCTGATTTTCCTCCTGGTGGGGCTTCAAAGAAACAATAATAAAATCAAGTGATTCCCTCCCTCAAATGATTCCTTCAGAAACTTCTAAAATTCTGCTGTTAGGTCGGTAAAATTTCTGTGTAGTCTGTGAATTGTCAGTATCAGGAATGTATGAAGAGTGAGTTGGATTCAAAGGTCCCATTCTACCAGTGGAATGACACTTCTGTTGGATGAGGAAGAGAGGGTGATTTTTCTTGATTTCCTCCTCCCATTGCATATCCCCACTTAGCTCCCCACATTGTTCCTGAGGTTTCTTGACCAGAGGAGCTGAAGGGGGGCTCAGTGAGCCTCAATAAGAATGGGGAGGCAGAGGTCTACCAGCTTCACTCTGTTGCCAGTAGTTCGGAGACAGCCTGGTGATTTTAAAGCTCGAAAATTTACCTTCTCATAACGAATGCCATCCTTAAATAAATAATAACATCCAGTTACCCCCCTTCACAGTCACACTAACTTCAGAGATTTTTTTCCAGGATCACTTAAGCATGGTATGAGTGAAAGTGCTCTTGAAAAAATCACCCAGAGTCCAGGAGGAATCTCTGATGGCAGAAGTGGGCAAATCAAGCCAATGGGGTTTGGAGCACCGCCACTTTTGGAGGCACTGTCTCTTACAAACAGCCAGCTTTCTTTAAAAATTCTTACATTAGGTGAATAAATACACACACTGGATCCACCCTGGCTACTGTCCAGAGGTGGTATACTAGACTTAGTAGGGAAAACTTTATGCCACAGCGGGTATTTGAACATTCAAAGATGAGACTGAACTAAAGGTATCCCAAACTGTCAATTAGTTTCTTCCATAAGAGTACAACGCCATACAGAACAAATTCAGCACTACTTCCCTGAATGTTTGGTTACAACCAGATGCCTCATTCACTCAGGACTTTCTTGTCAAGAACCTGCAAATGTCTGTCAAGCATTTTTGAGCGTCTTACAAGGAATCTTGCAAAAAAAAAGGGGGGAGGTGCCTTCAGGTTTACCATCAGGATGTCTGCCCAACACTACAGAAAAAAGGAGGGGACAAATAAATGCGTAATTGCCCCGGTCAGTGATAGCTACACATTTAATGTAAGGTGTTGCTCTGGCCTCAGCCTATTAGATTCTCTAACCGCATAGGTGTAATCAACGGGGGAGCTCGGGGGCCTGAGCCCTCCCAGATTTTTCCAGGGGGCACAGCCTCCCCCGGCAAGCAGTGCCAGAGATAGGGAAGGAGAGAAGTGGAGGGACCCAAACTTTTACCTGCAGTTCTCCCCAGCCTGCCTTAGTGTACTGATTTCTCTCCCCACCCACTCCCAGCCGGCTTGCACACCTTTTCTTTCACCAGGCAGAGACTGGTCTTGTCGGCTTCAAGGAGTGGGTGGCCCCGCCCCTGCCCTCCCGGCAGCCCTCATTCTGGCCAAGGCTGGGACAGAGGACAGGTTGTGTGGCTGCTCTCTCTTGAGCCACCACCGCTGCCTAACCTAGGCTGTGCTTTGAAACACTCGTGTTGTTGCTGCACAGATCCCTTGCTGCAGGAGGAAGGTAGATAGAGAGGTCTGCCCTCCTCATGGGGCTTGGAGCCATGGGGTGGCATGAGCACTACTGCTCCTTACAGAATGCCACCAGTCCTTCTCTCTGTGTGTGCCCACTCACATGCAGAGGTAGATTCGGGGGGGATCGCAGTTCCCCCGGGTGAGGTGTGGGGGGCGGGGCACATGACGAAGCCCCACCCCCTGCTTCCAGCCGCCCCGCTTCCGGCCCTCATTCAGCCAGGAGGAGGCAGGAGAAGAAGGAGGGTAAGTTGCTTCCTCCCCACCTCTCCCCACCCCTGCCTGCCTGGGGCCAGGGAGGGCCTTCGCCGGGCTTCCTCGCACTCCCGCCAGCCTTGCAGGTCCACCGCCAGGCCCCTGATGGGGCTCAGCAGTGGAGCCGCAAGGCCGGTGGTGGCGGCCGGGACCGGTGGTGGCGGGGGGCCCTTCATGGGGCTTCCTCGCCAGGGCTCGGATCGGGGCACCGGGGATGGAGTGGGCACATGGCAAAGCCCCGCCCCCTTCTTGCGGCCGCCCCCTGCTTCCAGTCTCATTCTGTTGCAGAAGGAGGAAGAAGCAAGAGGGTAAGTTTGCACCCTCCCCCTCTGCCTGGCCGAGGCCACTCCACGTGGCCTCTACAAGGACTCCCAGCCCCATCCAGGAGCTTCCCCGAGGTAGCTGTGTTAGTCTGTTGCTGCAAAATAGTCCAAGAGTTCAAATAGCACCTTTAAGACTAACAAATAGCACCTTTAAGACTAACCTTTAAGACTAAGACTAACTGAGTGGTGGGTGTGGCCTTATGACACACTTCCGGTGATGTCAGGGGGTGTGGCATATGCTAATGAGTTATGCTAATGAGTTCCCCTAGTTCTTTTTCTACGAAACGACCCCTGCTCACATGTATTGTGCCAAGCATCAATTCAACTGGTGCAGCTATGGCACCTTAGAGAGGCAGCGAAGAGGAGGAAAGCTGTGCCCTCTGCATCCGTCATGCTGCACAAAAAGACTGTTTTATTGGTGGTGTCTTTGCTGCTTTGCCAGGAGACACTGGAAAGGGTTAAATGCACTGAGACTTTCTAGACCGGAGGGGAATCAGAGCAGCCGTCTTCCCAGTTCACCTCCTCTTTTCCTTCCCAAGGGAACTTCTCTTTGCAACCTTCTCCTTGTGAAGAGGGGAGCCGGGAGCCAAGTTGGTGCAGAAAGGAAATGCAAAGGCTGGGAGGAGGAGGCAGTGAGCAAGCAAATGGCAGGGTGGGCTCTCAGACTGGGGGTGTTGGAAGTTTGGGAGGGGGCATCCTCACCCTGTATGCCCCTGGCTAGCTACAGCCCTGTTTGGATCCCAAGCTTTGTTTTCATGGGCTGAAGAACTTCCTCCCGAGAGGCATGACTTTTACGCTCCTCTCTCCTTCAGTAGCCTAAAATGCCTCTTGAAGTGCTGTGAGGGTAGGGGGGATTTGGGATCCTTTTTTAAGGATCAGCCAAAATATACTGCAAAATAGGGAAGTTTCCCCAGGACTTTTCATCATGTTTGTTGAATACACACAAAGAGGGGTGAGGCACGAGACAAGATGAGATTTCAGAGCATAAATAACAGTTAAACTCTGCAGGTTAATGGGATGTCTCTCAGGCACTAATCCAAACACACAGGACCTTTATAAAGCAGAATACAAACTTTTGATTTGCAAATAATCACGTTAGAATAGGCTTGCAGCATGGCCAGAGTGTGGTTTCTGCTTCAACTTGGCTGGAGGCGGGGGAGGAAGGGCTGTTCACGTTTGTGTGTGTGTTTTGCATTCAGAGTAGTGGAAGAGAATGTGCGGATCCCTACTATGCCTCTCCCGGGGTCTTCTTTTCCACACCCCCTAGCAAGTTTTCTTCCACAATCATTCTCAGCTTCCCCTTCTGCAATCTTAAGTGCATGGAATTGTAGGTTCCTGATGGCAGCTTCCATTTTATGCAAAGCAAAACCTTAACCCATGCCTCTTTTTGCAACACAGTGAAGAAAAAGTTCACTTCCAACTTGTGTTGCAAAAAGAGGCATGGGTTTTGCTTTGCATAAAACGGAAACTGCTGTCAGGAGCCTGCAATGGTGCGTGAGGCAGGTGTGTGTGGGGGGGTGCAGCAACCACTAGCCAACTCCCACCTTTTCCAGCCCCCCACCCGCTCTACGCCCTTGCTCTAACTATTACACCTTCCCTTAGTCATATACTTAAAAAGGCCTGAAAGTTAAAGAGCCGTAAATTGATTGGGAAGAAAAAGCTGTTGCATTGAGATATTAGCATTATTATTCATTACCACACGGTAACAGCAACAGAAAGAAAGAGCCTGGTTTGTGAAGGAGAGACTCTATTACACATGAAATGCTTGGCTGCTCTATTATGAAGGAGGTATCATCATAAAATGCATTTTGTTCTTTGAATTTCTTTTCAAATTTTCAATTAAATATGCATTTTTATTTTGCACCTCTGAATTACACAGGCTATTATATGCTTTAAAAGGGGAGGGGTTGTATCAGCAGGCTAGCATAGAAACAAGACAAAAGCCTCTGTGACATATTTTAGATGAATTATAGTCATGTATCAACGCAAGTGGTTCCCTAATGCTCACTGAAGACTATCCCCTTTATCTGCCCTATTGAATCCTGCAATGTCCTCTCTAAACAACCCCTTGGGACTCCAAAAAGGCCATTTCTTGTCTGTCAAAACTGCTCCACTTGTCAACTGATTTATGGTTGCAGAATGGTATATAAAAAGACCTAAGGCTCAGTGTCGGGGCTCTTAATTCAGCGCATGATGCATTTCAGTTTATCATATGCTCAATTTTAGTTTATTGGATCAGCTGCTATCCAAAACGGTTATTGTAATCTCAGTTATGGGTTCTATACAATTTTCACCCATCAGTAGAGAGATGATTGCTGGAGAGCAAGTGTTCTTCCATAATCTCTTACCAGTATATGTCAAGCAACTAAAATGTCAAACCGGTAGAGGTATCAAGTTGCTGTGGGATGCTGAATTATTTTGAAGGCCTGATGCTGGAAATGACAAAATACGCAATTTGGCAGGTTTCTCACATATATATACACACACTAGGCAAAAATCTATAGCATTGAGTGAGTGGTAACTTTTTGATAAGAACAAGCTGTACAACTCCATAATTAAGTCATAATTGACCATCCATCATTATATGGGCAGTTTTAAAGATCAATTGTCGAAAATCTTACTTTTGGTTCAGTGTTTCAGAATAACTGCCAGAGAATAATGGAGACTTCCTCTTCACTGTATTTAAAGAAAATTAAATCCCTTTTTTACTAAAATGTCCAGATTGCTTTATTTTGAACCACCGTTCTAGAGAGTTAAACCCAACAGAGAGACCAATACATTGAATTTTGGAGAAGCTGTGTCCAGTCAACATTTTGAGGAAGAAATGATGAAAAATATTTGGCTATGATCCAGCCAAAACTACTCTCAACTAATGTCTATTGATTTCAATGACAGAGGAAAGCACCAGCTCAGCACTTTCCCATTAAAATCAATGGAGATTCAACATGCTTAGCTTTGGCTATATCACACCCTTTGTATCTTGGTGATTAAATTTTATTGTTATATTACGTTCAAGTTTGTTGTTTGCCTACCCAAAGGTAGAAGTGGAATGCCATGCTTTTATTGATTCAGTGACATCATAGCCATTGTCACTATTTATGGAGGCGGAGCCATGTGGGATTTAGGAAGGGGTTCTCCAGAAATTTAGGGGGACCTGGAAACCCTTGAGAACCTTCCTAGCCAGGCCCAACGGCTCAGAAACAAAGCATGGCATGGGCAAAATCCTCTACATAAAACCAGAGGTCGATTCGGGGGGGATCGTGGGGATTGCAGTTCCCCCGGGTGAGGTGCAGGGGGGCGGGGCACATGATGAAGCCCCGCCCCCTTCTTCCGGCTGCCCCCTGCTTCCAGCTTCATTCTGTTGCAGAAGGAGGAAGAAGCAGGAGGGTAAGTTGGCGTCCTCTCCCTCTGCCTGGCCGAGGCCACTCCACATGGCCTCCAAAAGGACTCCCAGCCCCATCCAGGAGCTTCCCCGAGGTAGCTGTGTTAGTCTGTTGCTGCAAAATAGTCCAAGAGTTCAAATAGCACCTTTAAGACTAACCTTTAAGACTAAGACTAACTGAGTGGTGGGTGTGGCCTGCAGCCCCTGAGCTTCGGCGCTCCCTTCGGCAGGGCAAGTCTGCCGGGCCAAGTTCCCCTCCCAGTCCATACTGATTTTACTGGTAGCTGAGTGAGGGGGGCAGAGAGGTGGACTGAACGAATGCGCCTCGAGGACTCAGCAGTAAGGGAGAGCCCGGGCAATCATGCTTCCTACCTTTGTGCGCACGTGCAGGAAACCAGGAAAGCCAGACTCCACGTGCAGCCCGGCAGAACTAAGGGCTGCTGGGAGCTGAGGGTGGGGCTTCACTTCCAGGAGGAGGCAAGCGCCCGCCCTAACTTCCCTCCCTCCCTCCCGGTCCCAACCCAGCTGCTGAACATAGTTTCAGAATGGGATGGGGGGAGCAAGGGTGGCTGGAACCAGTTGCCCCCGGGGGAGGCTGAGCACCTTCCTGAAAATTTCAGGGAAGGCTGCCGCCTCGCCGACCCCACGAACTTTACGCCTTGTGGGCAGAAAAAAAAATCTGATGGGGGGCCGTCAAAGGGTATTAATGACTCATGTGAAGCAATTCCATTGGCCCTTTGGTGCAGAACATTCTCATTAAAAACAAAACAAAACTGCTTTAGAGTAATCATATAAGAGCATACATTTCCCCAGAAGATACATAAAATCTGAGAGGCAGAAATTGGGTGTTGTGGTGATCCTAAGGGCTATTTAACAGATGTGGTAATTGTGCTAAGGGCAAAAACAGCCTTGTAGGCCACTGGAACTATCACTAACGAATATGATTGCCTTAGGAAGGATTGGTTTCTGATTGGGCAAGCATGACCAGCATGTGCTAGCAGGCATCTGCACATGATTCATTCATAGGACAGGGAACTGTGAATAGGTGTGGATGCAAATCTGGACCTGAATATACAGAGCACTGTATACCTGGACACGAGACATGCAAAGTAATCCATATTTGCCTTGCTGGAAGTGGATCAGGTATGTATTTCTAGCTGTCTAGCAATGCACTTTAAAATGTACACTGACTTCATGCACTCTAGTTGGACTGCATTAAAAGCTAAAACTGGATCAGGACTGGGAAGCTACACTCCACCAAGGACAAATGGGAAACTACTAATGGCACACAAATATGAGGGGAAAAGAAGGCAAGAAATATGTAGTTTTCAAAGGGAACACTGTTTGCTGTTTCTTAGAGAGATGTAATCATGCACTGGGGCCAGACATTGCATTTCTGACTTACTACCATTTCCCGATGTTAAATAAAATAGAAACAGCAAAATCACTAGGTGAAAAAGCATCTTCTATATGCTAGTCTATCTCAATAGGTATTCATGGGACAGAGAACTGAAAAACGCTCTCTCTCTCTCTCTCTCTCTCTCTCTCTCTCTCTCTCTCTGTGTGTCTGTCTCTCTGTGCAGTGGGGAGAACCACATGGAAATAAGAGGTTGCTATTGGTGTACTGAGCTCCGTTGATTTGCCTCCCCCTTACTTAGAGCAGTCAGCATAAAGACCAGATGCTCTATTGGTATCATTTCTGAAGTACTCTAATGAATCTGACCCCAGGCTGCGGCTTTAAAAGAGTGCAGTGGTGTGTCAATGTAAACAGCTAAAACTAGTGTCATGTCAAGTGGTAACAAGGCCACTGCCATTTTTACAAGCATTGTGCACTTAGCAGATAAAAACCAGCAACCTATCACAGCTCCACACAAGCCTCCACTTATCTGCAGACAGAAGAAAAGAGTGTCTTGTACTCTCAATGTTTCTTAGGCCCAGTGACAGAAAGTCACATTTTGTAAGGGCTTTCTATTAATCTAACGAAGAAATTAATAACCACTACATAAACGATTATACACACACACAAGTGAAGAGTGTGTGTGTGTGTGTGTGTGTGTGTTCCTCTGGTCAGCAATTATCTTTTAAATAAAGCTACGGTTACATCTTTGTGTAGAGGCAAATGGACAGCATGCATATTTGGAGAGGGCCCATATGCATTTATTTTGCAAGGTACTGCATCCAACATCAGATTATCTGTCCATCCTGTCAATCAGGCAGCTTGCATGGCTGTAAACAAATCCTCCAAGAGAAATGATTGCAGAATATGTGCTGAATATAATCATCACACTGGGACCCAAGGTGGATTACAAGTACAATGAAAAACCTTTCAGTCAATCAGTAAGTATTATTAGTTGCTGTAGATTTTCCGGGTTGTGTGGCCATGGTCTTGGCATTGTAGAACCGGACGTTTCGCCAGTAGCTGTGACTGGCATCCTCAGAGGTATAACACAGAAAGATGGAGTACTCTCTGTGTCAAGGTGAGAAGAAAATGGTAGGCAGGTAATTTATATCTACTCCAGAAGATAGGGTAGGGTTGAGTCATTATCTTGTAGGAGTTCCCCAGGTTATGAACATGCTAATGGAGGAGCTTTTCTGAGGAGGGTCTTTTGTACATGGATTGTTTCCTGAGGAGGTTTCCTGTTTCCTGAGGAGGTTCTTTTGTATGTGGTGAGCAGGAAAAAACTGGAAAAGCACCTTGAGGCATTTGTTGATGAAGAGAGTTCGCTTAAACCAGCTGCTTATTAGCTGTATGGCCAGGAAGCCATGAGGAAGTGTAACCATACATTCAACTGAACCCTACCTTGCTTCACAGAACAGAGGGATGTTTGTGGGGCTCAACACCTCTCAGCACAATGTTGTGCATAAAATAATTAAAGTGCCAAAAATGCTCTTGATGCTCATATTTCTTAATTTAAAAAAATAATTTCCCTTCTTTCTAAGTAAAAAAAAGATACAATTGTTGGGCTGGTGCTGCCTGCAGGTTTCAGAAAGACCCCCAGCAAAGCTATCTACACTTTGCTGACAGCATCCACCATCTTAGCAGCTTCTGGTGTTTTTCATGCTAGGGGTGCGATTAAATTTGTCGTCCCTGCTGGTTCAAGCCAACACGACCAGCCACCCCCCCCTGTTTTGATTTTGCGTCTCCCTCGTGCAAGTAAAAAGTATGGTTTGAGTATTTTTGTCCATGCCATTTTCTGTGTCTGTATATGTATTTTTCAATGTTATTTGTGCATCAATTATTAATAAATGGCATAATTAACATGCAAATTACATATAAATAGCGTATACCCAGGCTACAACAAATGAACCATAAACACTAGCAGTTAAAATAGGCAGGACAAAAAGATTCACAACAATATATAAAAGGGGGGGGGAAGACTAATAGGAGCAGATGAGTATATCCCTAATATATAGAAGAAGAGAAGAGATTGGATTTATACCCCGCCCTTCACTTGGAGTCTCAGAGCGGCTTACAAACTCCTTTCCCTTCCCCTCCCCACAACAGACACCCTGTGAGGTGGGTGGGGCTGAGAGAACTCTGACAGAAACTGCTCTTTTCCACGGACAGCTGTGCCAGAGCTTGTGACTGACCCAAGGTCACATCAGCAGGTGCAAGTGGAGGAGTGGGGAATCAAACCTGGTTCTCCCAGATTAGAGTCCACACACTTAACCACTACACCAAACTGGCTCTCCATGAAGGGTGCTAGCAGTTTGATCAGTGGCCTTCAGCTCACAGGTTGGGGACCTTAGGTGGGTCACACAGCCTCACCTGCTATGTCGTGAGCCCCTGCTTTCTGGAAGGACCTGCTGTTAGTGCACATGCTTAAGACAGCAACAGTGTCATGCCTCCAGCCCTTCTTTCACACCTAGTGAGAAAAGCAGCGGGATCGTGAAACTAACAGAGCCATCCTAAGCAGAGTTACATCCTTCTAAGCCCACTGAAATAAAATGAGATGTTATGTTAAACCAAAGTTTACAAACTATAGTTTGATTAAACTCAAGTTGAGAGCAGGGTCTGAATGCTAACCTTGTTAAGTGGAGGGCCACAACAGCATTTTTAACCACAGTAATATCCTGGCTTACAGTAAGTCTGATTAGTCATGATATATGGACATATAAGGAGGTTCAAAATTACAGACAGGGAATCCATATGCAGCTCACTCTTCAGTAAGAGACAGAGCACATAAGATGGGCCTGGAAGAGACTGGGGTTTTCCTCAAGCTGAAAATGGGATGCAGCAATGTGTATGCTGCCTGGATTTCATGTGTCCTTAGCTGGTGTGAATTGCCAGGGATCCAAGAATGCCAAATACTCTGCACTTGGTTCTTGCCATTGGGTTAAGGTCTGTTTGCCACATTCTCTTGACACCACATTAAGTTGACTACTGTCCACTCCCCAGCATCCTCTGTGGAATCCCCACAGGGTGAAATGGTCTCATGTTAGGAAGGTTCCAACTTTATTGAGCTTTTGGAAACACTTGTAACAGGAGGGTGCTGAACCACCTGTCACAACTTTCAAAAGCTGGCTAGCAGACGGTAGCGTGCCTTGGCAAGTGGTTAGTGAAGCTAAATGTAGATAGTATGGATGGATAAAATGCTGCATTTACTGTGTGGGCCTATGGGTGGTAGTTATGGTTGCCCCTGGAGATCTCCCACTATTACAAAGATCAGTTCCTCTAGAGAAAATGGCTGCTTTGGAGGGTGGACCATCACATTATACCCTGCTGAGGTTCCTCCCCTCCCCAGGCTCCTCCCCCAACATCTCCAGGTATTTCAGAGCTGGCAGTGGCAACTCTAATGGCAGTCCAGGTTCTAGGGCTTCCCTCTTCCCTTTCCTTTGACTCATACAGAGCCCTTATTTTAACATAACTCACCCCTCCCCCTTGCACTGTGGCCCTAGTTAGATGATTTAAAAAAGGTATCTGTAAACCACTCCGAGCCCTCGGGAAGAAGCGGTATATAAGTTGAATGATAAAAAATAATAATAATGATTTTATTATCTCTTCTGTAGAAAGGTTAAGCAGCTTCTTTTTGGTTAAGCAGCAAAACGTAAAAGTTTTCACATTTAAGCTGGGCCCCAGTTCTCTTAAGAAACTTTACAATGGTCCCGTTCACACAGAGAAGTTGCCACTCTAAAGACACGGATGATAAGCAGATTTTCAGTACGCGATCCCACCACAACATCTGGGAACCGTAGTACACCTGTGGCTAACCTGTGGCTTCTCGCCGAAGATGCGGAGTAAAAAACTACCACATACAATGTACTAGTTTCCGGAAAACACGGGGCAAGGACGGGCGTCTGATCGCATTTCTGCTTGACTCCCGTGGCATCCGGCGCTTGTCCATGTCCCGTCACACACCGGATTTTTTTTTATAAGTCTCCACAGGATGCGCACAATCATCCACATGCGCAAACTTTGGTGTGAAAAAAAATTCCCGTTTGCCACGGAAGTGGCGCCTGGCGATTGCCGGTGTGATTGCACTGCGCCGCTTCTTTGCCACGCTGCAGGATAGTCGTGTGATCGGCACCTAACGGCCTAATCACGGGACCTTGACGAGACATGTGATCAGGCTGCTGCGCGTTACTTTGCTCCGTGGCAAACAGCCACCCTTCCCCCCTGCATTTTCCGGCCCGTGTGACCGGGACCAATGTCAGGCACACGTCCAGGTTTACTGAACTGACAGGCTGTTTCTCGTAGTGAGACCGATGGAGTGATTTTATCTGGGAAAGGCTCACTAAACAGATTTCTGATCCTTTCACTACCACCTTCACCTCACTGATAGAGATACTAAAAATATGGATCTGATCTATTTCATCTCTACAGTTCCTCAGTCTGGTCACTTCTTGACTCAGACCCTAAAGATAAGCTTGTATTCTGGGTGCCTCACAGAAGCAAGAAAACAGGAAGTGTCATCCTAGTTATGCTTCCTGTTTCTCCTGCTCGTTTAATGCTCAAAGCCATTTATAAATTTCCATCACAGCTATAGATGCTCAAAGCACAATGTTAGACAGATGTCCCATTAATATAATAAGTTTCTATTTTACTTAAAAACAAAACACAGTTCAATATTTTTAAAGCAGCTAGACAATAAGAAGAGTAGATGCACCCACCTATCTGCTTAGTATGGACACTCTGGGGCATGTTCATCTCATCAAGTAACTCCCATTAGCATTAATAACAATTACATGCATGCATAAAGAACTGCATAGACCCTGTTAAGCATCTCTGAGTGACACTTCCACTGATATAAAAGAGCAGGTTAGCCTATCTGGTACCATTATTGGCCTATTTGGTTAAAAATTCATGTGCAAAAGGTGTGTCCAATTAGACACACAGATGACACCTTTTCTCTTATTATCATACCAGCAATTATCCAAACATGCTTTTATACAATGAATGAAAGAACAACTAAGTTAGCAGTATACCTTTTAAAACATTCTTAAAAGTGATGTGGTAGCTCAGATTGCATTTGGAAACCTTTGTTAACCTTCCATATCACACTGCACATTACAACACCCTTTCCTCATTCAGTACACACCCACTTCTGCCCATTGCTGTCAAACCCTTATCCTTCCCCATTGCTCCTACAATGATCTACGGCTCAAGTAACTCATTTTCCAGGAAGCCCACTTCAAAAAAAAAAAGGAATAAAAGACAGGCCAAGGCTGCTCTGCCCACATAAAGGAGGAAAACCATAAGTCCCATTGATACGGCCACTTGCTTTCACTATTCCCAAACATGACAGAAGGACCCTTTAAAGGAGGCCAAAATTGTTCCCAACACCTGATATTCAGTGGTTATCGTATCTCAATATTACCACATATCAAATGAAACAAACTGCTTGGAAATGGTTTTTGAATACTAATAAAATGGGATACTGGGACCTTGGATTTTTCTGTATTATGATCACCACAGGAATTTGCTTTTAATACTTTCTCGCAACCTCACGGCAAAGTCTGAAGATGCCCAGATTTCTGGGGTGTTTTTTTGGTACAGACCTGTCCTTAAATGAAATATACCAGAAAAGATGGAAATCACAGGAAGAGTCACGACACCTAATCTTATTTCCCCTTCAGCCATTAATCATACACAATTGGTAATGGCCATTCAGTGATCTCTACGGAGTCAGAGGGATATGATTTCTTCTTCCTGCTGCTGCAGTACCACATATATGCTACCAATACCACCAAGAAGCTGATAATTATGAGGAACAAACAATTACATGGCTATTCTAAAATTATATTTTATATATTTTTTATCGTAGTTATTCCTTCTCAAGCAAGTAACCTGTGAAATGGTCTTCAGGACGGGCATATTTACAGTTTATAAAAACAGTCAAAGTCCTACTGCCTGTAACAATACAAAAAGATTGTCACCCTGCCTCTAGGAAAGGACAAAACGATTAGTGTGAAAACAACTAGTCTGATTCTCAGGAAGTCTTAACATGCGACATTTTACATATGTGTGTAATTCTCATGTCTGCAATGTGGTTTTAAAACCTTGCTTGGCCAGAACAACTTGCAGAGCAGCCTGATAGCTGAGGGCATGCATTCTGGTTCCTGTTAACCACTAGCACCCTAATTAGGATGCAAGTTTGCATATTATTCAGTGTCACAGTGCAGACCCATTGTCGTCCCCACCCCACCCCATCTTTACACTCATGCTTGGGAAAGGGCTTTGTAAAAGCTGCATTGGGTCAATTCCTTGGTTGGTTTAAACACTTACGACCAGGGCCAGTCTTCTGTGTCCCAGACTTCAGCAGGTCTTTTTTCCTTCCCGGTACAGGAGCTAATGACCATATGGGGAGCCATATTTATAAATATGAGTGTGCTTTGATAGCAGCTAAGTACAGTGACCTTACCTCCATGTTCCCATCTAGATGGCGAGACTCCTCAGGTCTGCTGGTCCTCTGAATGGGCCAAAAGCTCTCTTCTCGTTTGCACATAAGTACCTTTTAGTAGCACACATGAAAATGAACTAAAACATCAGTACAGAGAGAAAGAGATAGGGGGAAATGTTAACTTTGAGTGAGGCGACCTTTATACACAGTCAGTAAGAGAAAAGGGGGCTCTCATTTCTTTCTCCTGAGCCAGCTAAATTCTTCATCCTCATTCTTTTCAAAAGGTGGACACAGTCTTGAAAAGGTCAGAAGGACAAATCTGTTTGCTCTTTCCATGCTCTTTCTGTGCAAACCATGCACTCTACCATTGAGCTATGAGGAGGGGAACACAGCTCAATGGTACAGCACATGCTTTGCATGTATAAGAAGGCACCAAGTCCAGTCTCTGAAAGGATTTCAAAGAGCAAGGGCTGGGAAAGATCCCTGCCCAACACCCTAGAGGACTGCTGCCAGTCAGGTGGACCCATCATCCAGCCAACACAACACATCGTCATATTCCTGTGTGTTTCAGCTTCCACTTATGTTAAACCAAAATCCTGTCCATTTTTGCAGGCTCACTCTCCTTTAAGAATAACCATAGGTGATGACTTCCGGTTATGGCTGCGTGACCGGCGACCGGCTCTCGGGCAAGCTCCCGGAGCCGGATCGTCCACACGCAGGGGTCCCGCACATGCGGAGATCCTAAGGAGCCTTAGGTATAAAGGCTCCGAACCAGGGGCGCTTCTGGGAGGCTGGGAGAAGCCTCATACCGGCATGAAAGCCGGGAATTGAGGCTCCCCGTCCAAGTCTCTCCTTGCCCCAAACGGCCCCTGCTGCGATGTGCTGTCCACACGCAGGGGTCCCGCACATGCGGAGATCCTAAGGAGCCTTAGGTATAAAGGCTCCGAACCAGGGGCGCTTCTGGGAGGCTGGGAGAAGCCTCATACCGGCATGAAAGCCGGGAATTGAGGCTCCCCGTCCAAGTCTCTCCTTGCCCCAAACGGCCCCTGCTGCGATG
>NW_015166418.1:740466-776121 GCF_001447785.1 Gekko japonicus | reverse complement strand
TGGCTTCCAGCACACTCCCCCCACCTCCTACACCTAACAGGTGTCTGTCAGGTGCAGCACTGGTTTCAGGGTGCTTAAAGCCACAAGGGAGCCTGCCCCAGCAGTAACGCCTTAGTGATCCTGCCAGCCCTGCCTCCACATTGGCTTCTAATACTCCTCCCCCCTCCCCATCCTACACTGGACAGACAGCTGCCTGTCAGGTGTAGGAGAGGAGGTGGGATGCTTACATCCGCCGGGGAGGTTTGCTCAGGAGGATTGCCTTAGCACTGCTGCTGGCCCAGCCTCCCCGATGCCTTTAATCCCCCCCCAACACCAGACAGGCCGGTGTCTGTCAGGTGTAGGAGCAGGGCCAGAGTATGAATGTTTATGGGGAGATAGTAAAGGACATTTCTAGGAGCCATTTCGATGTCTGCCTCCCTCATGAGCCTGAAGAAATGTCCATCACATCACCACTTCCTCACACACAATCCAATCCAAAGCCTTTTATTGGCATATAAATAAAAATACAGTAATCTAAGTACACACAGAGTCAATTTAAAATTGCTGAGTAACATCACAGAGTATCATCATAAAGAAAAACCTAATTCATCATACTTCCTCACACCAAGTCTCCCTCACACCTCTCACTGCCCCCAGGAAAGCTCCTGGCAAACGTCAAGCCAGATACACAAACGCTACAAGGAGGAGGCAACTTAGGAATGCGGCAAAGACATTTGCACATAGTACTCCTGCAGTGCACTGAGCTGCACAAGCCAAGTACCAGCAAGATCACCCTGAAGTGCTCAGAACAACACAGTCTCCATATGAGCAAAACAATCCAGGAACACAAGTAGAGAGGCCATCACTTTCCTGGAAGGTAGCAGGAGTTGACTTAATAGACGACTGCTTCTTAAATGGAGTGAGCTCATCAAGCAGCCTGGTGATCCTAGCACCTGAGGGCAGAACCACCAATGTGGTCTGGAGAGAGTCCTTCAGTAGAGAGAGAAAAAAGTATGTATGTCTCACTTCATTTCTTACACCACAATCTTCTCTGTTAGAATTCCTACAACAAATGTCACATTTCAAAGTTCACAGCATCAGTATTATAACTGGATTTACGGAACTTAAATACCATAGCAAAGCATGGGTAGCAGGCTAGTCTTTAATAAATGTCCTTAGATGCTCCCCATAAACTGACTTATAGTGACACAGCTCCCATTAGGCACTCACAAGTAAAAAACAACAACACCATAGTCCCTGGAGAAGCTGGTTAGGCACACTAAATAGTCTAGAGTTGATTGTTGCCTTCTCACGTCTAACAGCTGTTCACTGGAAGTGACTGTCAATTTCACTCCTGCTAAGGAAAGGCAACAGGCGGCTGGCTACCAGACAGAGATCGTGGGAGACCCTGCTGTGTATATAGTCCACCAAATACCAGAACTTCTCTCTTTTCTCCACCCTGAGGCACGTTCTGTATTGGGGGTCAGCCCAGTGGGTTGCCCAACAAGGCCCATGTCCTGGCATGGGACTCACTGCCTATCAAACTTCTCTTCCTCTTGTTTACCTCTGCCTCATCACCAGCTCTCCCGTCTATAATTTCCTTTCCCACTTCCTTCCTCTGGCAGCAAGCAAGAGGAACAGCTGCTTCTGCTGCTTCAGCTGCTCAACTGCCCTCCCACTCTGCCACTCAGGATCCAACAAGATGGTGGCAGTGACAATATTGGTTGAAAACATGAACACATGAAGTCTCCATATACTGAATCAGACCACTGGTATCAAAGTCAGTTCTGTCTACTCAGACTGGCAGCAACTCTCCGGGAGGGGGGGGGTGTCAAGGTTTTTCACAACACTTATTTCCTATTTCACATCAACTATTACCTGACCCTTTTAACTGGAAATGCTGAGGACTGAGCCTGGGAGCTTCTGCGTGCCAAGCAGATGTTCTACCCCTGGCCATGCCTCTTGTTCCCCCTCCATGCCAACTCTACCTTTAAGTCCAGGGAGTGAAGTCTCCAGGTGGGAAGGAGAGTGAGTGGGCTAATGGCAGCTGCTGATGCTTCTTTCCCACTGCCATACTGGACCTAAAGAACAAGCAGGCAGGGAAGGGAGATGATGATGGAAGTATGGAGAAGGAGATACAGCAGTGGCTGGTAGTACAGGACTGGGAGGTGAAGTGGGAAAACAAGAGGTAGTCCCAGCCAACCTAGCAAACTTGTCTCTATTTATGTATGATGGGGAGGGGGAACCTCTGCAAATGTCTTGCCTGGGACCTATAAAACCCAGAACAAGCCCTGCTGTTAAAATATTGATCTGTTCACTTTTCTTTACAAAGTCCTGCAAAGATACAGCCCGTCTCCCTCCTACACGTCTTTCGGTTCTGGTTTCTATTACAGAGAGGAATTTTTTTTTGCCTAAGAGATGAGCAAAATCCAGCTCTAATATTGACAAGTTTTGAACAGTTAACATGATATTTAAAAATTCACTTCTTGAAAGCTTGGTGATGTGTATTAATGGTCTGGCGCAGATGGGAAAGTGACAGATATTAATTCATGCAGGAGTTCAACCAGCTGCTGAAACTGCACTTCAGTTTCTGAGAACTGAACTGCAGAAAGGTAGTCGCTATTTGTGAGCTCTTAATATGGATGGATCAATCTGCTGAGTCTCAGTCTCATCATGAAAGTGGTTTTGCAGGCTTGATAGTTGCTCCAGGTTAGGTAATCTGGAACACATTTTACTATTAGACTGTTTGCTTAGATTAACATCTGATTCTTTCAGTTTAGAATTTAATTTTAGCCAATGTTGGTCAATAGTGACAAACACTGGGTAAGGTTTTAAAAGTATTTATGTTTTGGCTTTTATTTTGCAAATTCAGTGCTGATAAACGTATTTGATTATTGGACAATAGCTGTGAAACTATGGGCTGGATCTCATGGTTCCATTCTACTAATGGCAACACTTTGCTCCAGCACAATAAGCCTTCCGTTGGTGGAAGTTTTCTTGCACCAGAGAAAATCTCAGTGGTTGGCTGTGGGAACTCAGTAGTTGGCTATATCACATCCCTCAAAAGGTCTGATAGAATTTGTGAGCAAATTCTACATTGTGACCAGGGAACGATGCTGAACTTTTATGCAGGACCATGCTGGTATTTAGGTCTTATTTCTCTGATCAGATAGTAATTCCATTTACAGTTGTGGTGCCTCTGCAAAGCTAGGAGGCCCTCCAAGAGATGGACCTTTTCTATGCTGAGACTGCCAGAGGAAAACGATTTGTGTAAAGTTTTCTGTGAATTTATGAGACAGTCTCTGACAAACACAATTCTTATACAGTGGCAAGATCAATGTGTAGTAGTTAGAGTGTTGGACTAAGAGTGGGGAGACCCTAGTTCAAATCCACCAGTTCTGTTCACTGGGTGACCTTGATCCAGTCATTCTCTAACAGGGGTGGGCTGTAATGATAAAACAGAGCTTCCTGGAGAAAGAGCAGGATAAAAAAGAAGACGACTCTATCGTGAAGCATGTAGGGAATTTTTTTACTTATACCAAACTAGGAATAAAATATATTTTGTATAATGGGCACATGAGACAGCCACCATGCTGAAGTTAAGTCTGGGTGTGATCTGGATAGAACCAAGAGGAATGGTGAGATATAAATGTTTTAATAAGTAATAAAATATGCATGCTGCTTTAAGTTCCATACAAACATGGGTGTATGTGATTCCAATATTCTTCCACCACCAAGAAAGCTCTGCTTCTAGTTGCTGTCTGCATGGATGGAGGAAGAGAAGAGGGCTTGACCAGCAAACAGGACAGTATGGGAAGAGGCAACACTCCAGGCACCCTGGTCACAAACTGCTTAGGGCATTAATGGTAAGCATCAGCACTCTTAAACTGTGCCTGAAGACAGACAGGTGGCCAAAGCAGATCTTTCAACACAGAGCTGATATGATCCCCATACCCAACCCCAATCTATCTGCCAATTTTGGGCTAACAGAACTGTCCAGACAGTTTTCAAAGCAGTCCATTGCAGAACATGTTGCAGTAATCTAACTTGAATTATCAACATGGCCAACAGTGCAATCTGCAACAGAGTTATACCCTTCTCAGTTTATTGACTTCAAAAGTCTCCATGTGGCAACAATGGCCACTAGTAACCAATGTTCCCTCTAAGCACTGGAGTTCTGTGAGCAAAAATTCAAATCTGTGAGCTACTGGCATTAAAGTTGTGAGCGAGCGATTTGGCTGCTGCATAAATTAGTTGGCTCTGGAGCCATCCTTCCTGAGCGGAGACAAAAATGTGTGAGCTGGAGGCAAAAAAACTGTGAGCCAGCTCACGCTAACTCGGCTTAGAGGGAACACTGCTAGTAACAGCCCGAGTGCTGGCAGTGAATCTGCCTCCCATGCCAGGAATTGGGGATAACCAAGGAAAGAGAACCAATGCAGAAGCAAGAAATAAATGAAGTTGTAATTACTGCTGTGACCAGCAGCCCATAGGTGGTGTGGTCGCCACACCATCCAGTCTCTCAAGAGGACCCTTTTTAAATTCATGTAGGAGGCCCAGCCCTACAAAACTCTGTACTCTGCTCCGAAGCCCAAACCTGAACTGCACCAAACCTAAAATGTGCTGCCAAGTCAAATCAAACAGAAAGCCACATTGATTAGAACACATATGTTGTTCTAAACAGTCCATGTTTTCATACCACAGTCACAATATTTAGAAAAGCTATAATGCAGACTGCAAGACATATTGACCATCAGTAGTAAAAGTATTACCAAGCCATTCTCCTGCAGGTTTTCCCTTTGGCCCACTAAATATATAAGACCAATTACTTCAAAGGAACAATGGCACTGAGTTGTAATGATCCTGCAGGTTTTCCCTTTGGCCCACTAAACATATAAGACCAATTATACTTTAAGACCAATTATACTTTCTTTCTGAAACCTAGGCCAATAAAGAAGGCAAAGAATGTTACATACGAAATAGTGTTGTATGGTGAATCTGATCTGCACAACGTCCAGAGGGAGTAACATTTGTGACTTCTGTAACACTTCAAGGGTTGTGCTCCAAGAAGAATCCTGATCTCTGATTCTATAGACTGAACATGGCCAAGAAGGGATAGTTCTTCCTGTCTTTTTATCTTTATGATCACACTACATTTGCAAATGTTATAAGGAAATTGTGACATTTTTGAACATTGTTGTTTAAAAATGCGAGGATGACCAGCAACATAAACAGGTCTACAAGATATCCAATTTCTTTAGAGTTATAGTGGAAATTCAAGGTGTTCAGTCTACTCCTTTAGTAAACAATCAGACCTAGAAAATGTGCACATGCACATTTCAGAAGGTGGCAAGGGATGAAGCAGTCCAGCTCAGATTTAGTGTACTGTCTTTGCTTAAGACATAATGAAGACAAATATATGGAAGGACTCAAAAGAGAATCCTGATAAAAGAATAAAGCTAAAAGAGAAGAATAAGCCTTCAGTAACACCCCAATGTAAGCGGCTATTCATCACTGTTGTAAATGAATTGTACGCTAAACTGGAATATATTTCACAAGGCAAAAAAGCTCCAGTAGGAGCAGCTTTCTATGAATGTTTTGTTCATTTGCTTAGTATGAAAGAGGCTGTAGACGGCTCAGATCTTAGCTGTTTGATCTGTTTTTCTCCAAGCATGTGTGCTTAGTAAATTACATATTGTAAGCAACCCCAGGGTGCACACAGTCCCATCCTAGTTAATACATTTTTGCATTTTGACAGGGAGCTCAACAGCATGGAATAATTCAAAAGGAGCCCCCAATTGCTAAGTTTTTAAGCCATTAGTTGCTGATTATTTTCAACAAATACACCGCTTCTGTCCTGCTTAACTATCAAATTTTAAATATTAATGATGGATAGATGTCTTTGTGTAGAGAGATGGCAACGTCTACCGCTGCTTCTCACTAGGTCCTGCTAAAAATGCAAAAGGAATTGTGCAAATGGGCTATTTACTGCTTTAAATTGTGTTAATCACCTTTTAAATTATCACGGCCTTTCATGAATTCTAGCACCATAACGCATCTTCAGCCATATAAAAGAAGAGGATTTGCATAGCATGCAGAAACCACTGATGTCCACCATTTCACTTTGAAAATAAACGAGTAATAAATAAGCAATATTTATTCCAGAGGGCTAGTTGTGTTCAGTCTGAGCAGCAAAAATAAACATAAGCTTTCGTGGGCTGAACCCCAGTCTACTTCTTCAGATGAAGTAACTGGATTCTCTCTAGGCAGCTCCCCACACCATTAACTAGCTTAGCGTAACTAGCATGTGGTCTCTACATTTTTCTTGATTAGACTTGAATTTATACTTAATTGTGTTTCATCCTTTACTTCCTGCATTTCATGGCCCTTTGATCCTGCATCTTCATGATTCAGAAAATGGCAGCATAGGGAGGATCTACTTATTGCATCTGAAGAAGTGGCCACAAAAGCTATGAGCGAATTAAACGCTGTTAGTCTTTAAAGTGTTGCAAGACTCCTGTTAAATAGATTATATTAATCCAGATCCTGGGATAAACCCACCAAGAACATCTGTTGAAGATTCACTGAAATGAATGAACTGCACAAGAATGCTCATGTAGCATTATGGCCAAGACAGTCAGGGCTGATTTGCAAATCAGAAAGCCTCCAGTTTTATTCTTGCCTCTGCCATAAATTCACTAGGAGGCTTCAAAAAAGTCATTTTTTGTCTTCCTCAGAGGACCTTCCTCACCTTCTGCTTCATCTCCTGAAGAGATTTTGCCTCCCTTTTCCCCTCCACCATAATTTGTTCCTGGAAACTGCTGAGAGCTTATGGGGTGGGGATATGGTGGGGGCACATGGCATCACATGCAACGTGACATCATTTCTGGGAAAACCTGGAAGTGACACCAGCTACCTCTAGGAATTGCCAGAAACTCCATGGTTTTACTATAGAGTATCTGGCAATTCTTAGAGCTACCTGACATCACATTGCACATGGCACCAAAAATTTTTAAAATTCCCATCATGGCTCTGAGCGATGGCAAGCAATGAGGGCTGCCAGCAGCTGGCTGGCAGCCCTAAATATATGGATAATAACTTCAGCCATTCCATTAATGGAATTAGATCTGTTCACAGAGTGGACCTAATGAAATGGGACTTTCTTGCTTCCTCCTTGCACTGCAGCTCCCTATGCCCATCCTGTAATTTTGTTCCTCAGACCTCCAACAACAGCATAGAAGTGCATATCATGTTCCCAAATTCAGCCTGAATTCACTGCAGCTGTGTACATATTGACTGCTACTATCTTTTAAGAGTCAAAATGGAAAAACATTACAGGACACTGGAATGTCCAATATTCTGTATCATTAGCAACATAAAGGTGGCAAGGAATGTAAAGTGTTACCTGGCTTTCAAGTTAGCATGTCTTGGGCAAACACATGGAACCAGAAGCAGAACAAACAGCCCTCTTACAATCTCAGGGTTTTTTTCTCCTGTTGAAAGTGGTACAGGGTGTCAGGATAGGGTTGCCAGGTCTGGGTTGGAAAATACCTGGAGACTTTGGGGGTGGATCCAGGAGAGGGAAGAGTTTGGGGAGGGGAGGGGCCTCTGCGTGGTACAATCCCACAGATTCCACCCTTCAAAGTAGCCATTTTCTCCAGGGGAGCTGATCTCTGTCAGCTGGGGATCAATTGTAAAAGCGGGAGATCTCCAGGCCCCACCTGGAGGCTGGCAACCCTATGTCAGGAAGGGAAGGCTGAAGCCCCTCTTGCCTTTGCACTGTGCTCCACAGCAGTGTTCCCTCTAAACTGAGTTAGTGTGAGCTAGCTCACAGTTTTTTAGCTTCCAGCTCACACATTTTTGTCTTAGCTCAGGAAGGACGGCTCCAGAGCAAACTAATTTATGCAGCAGCCAAAATTGCTTGCTCACAACTTTAAAGCCAGTAGCTCACAAGACTCCACAGCTTAGAGGGAGCATTGCTCCACAGCCAATTTGGCCCTGCCCAGAGTATAATGAAGGTGAGTCCCAGTCAGACATGAAATGTGAAGTAGGGTGGGAGAAGCCTCCAACCTGAGTTGCATTCCATGTCTCATTTAATGGGACCCTTAGATACAAAAACGTAAGTAGTACTGGGTGCAGATGTTTTCTGCTCTTTTCCTTTGTTGTATTGGGTATATTTCCAATTTTTCTTGACACAAACGACTATTTATCTGTTTAGTGCATTTCTATCTTGCCCTTTCCCCAAGAAGCTCATGGTGACATACATTCTCCCCCACCACCATTTTGTCTTTGCAACAATCCTGTGAGGTAGATTAAGCTAACAGAGAGTGACTTTTAAGAGAGAGAGGACCTTCCTCACCTTCTGCTTCTTCTCCCGAAGAGATTTTGCCTCCCTTTCCCCCATTGCAGCTACACAGCTCTCAAGGATATTCATGTGGGTCCCTCAACCCAGCAATAAATTTTCCTGGGGTCAGAAAAGACTCCAGAAAAAAGGAAAGGCATGGAAGACCCTGTAAGACCTTGCTCCCATGGATTATGGGATCCAATCCATAGGCATCTGTTGAAGATGGGAGTTCAAACACATTCTGGATGACAGCACCCACAAGAACTATTATCAATCCTTGGTGTTTTCCATGGGAGGACAGGCTTGTGTAGTTTCCCTGTTGCTGCTGCAGCTGCTAATATAGAGCAGGGGCAACGGGGCTTCCACACAGCAGGTTTCCCTGGGGAGTATTATTTTAATTGGAAATGTAATAGCATTATATCGACATATCATTATACTAAAATATGCATCAGGTTCTCCACAAGGAAAGAGGCTAGAGACTTTTTTTTTTTAATGAAAGCTGGGAATTCAGGGAACCTGATGCATATTTTGGTATAATGGTGTATTGATATAATGCTATTAAATCACCAATTTTAAAAAGGAAAAGAAAAGCCCTCTGCAGTAGGGAGGGGAAATAACTATCATGGGGGAAATGGCTGCTGTGTGAGCATGACCAGGAAAATCCAAACTTTTCTACCCACAAGGCAGCCACCTAGGCTTTGCTTGATTTTTCAAAAAACATTGGAGCAAAGCAGGTTTGAGAAAGATCAGAGAAAAGCCAGGAAAACTCTGAGAGATGCACAAATGTACCACGATGCCATGGGAAAGAGGGGGACCCCACTTCCCAAGAGCATCAAACTCAGGACAAATCACCAACACCCTTTCCCCCCTACATGCTCACCTATACAAACACTTAAGGTCTTCACAGGTCTTCTGTCTGCAAGTTAATGGGATTGTATCTGCTTCCGTCACCCAAACACAACAAGGAATCTTCTGTTCTAAGAAACATGCACATACATTCACACACATCAGAGGAAAAAAGAATGAGAGAAAGCATGTGTTTGCGTGAGAGTGGGGGGCACTTTTGTTTTTGGAGAAAAAGAGCAGAAAGGGCCCCTGTCCATTTCTGCAGATTGCTTCCTCTTAGTAGTACATCTTGACAATCTAGCCCTGGGTGACTATGTTTCTTGTCTCCCACTCTGCAGTTTCCACGGGGCTGAATTGGGATTTCTCTCCAGCCTTTTCACTGCTTCATTAGCATTAAAATCATGCTTACAATGCATCTGCCATGCAGACCCTTTCTAGCCAAAACAAGCTCTCTCAAGCTGTGACTGCATCTGCAGGTGACACCTGGGTCCCTTTTGAAAGAACCTTGGGGGGAATAAATTCAAATGCTTTATGTAATCATAGCAATCTTTTCCTAAGGTGAAGGATTTAGTGTTTATCTAAATACCAGGAAATGTAATCCCTATCCTTTCTACAGACTAGGTTAATAATTAAGCATGCACAATGGAGACTTCTGAATCACCATAGCAGGATCCTAGCTAAAGAATGGGCTTCTTAAAAAGGAACAAAAATCAGAAAAACAAGTGTAACCCATAAAGCTGAGAGGCTGACTCAGTCCAGGGAGATCTGCTTCAAGTTTGCCTCTGCATTGACTGGGCTTTGGTCAAAACACTTTCCCTCAGCCTTATAAAATGGAAAAAAACACTATCAACTGGGAAAACAGTGCTCCACCATAGAGAGCTGTTATGAGAGCCAATGTAATTTTAGCTATTATGTTTAAATATTGCTGTTCCTTTGGCAAACTCACATTTGGTCATATGGAGCTCCTATCCATACACAAGTCTTTAATCCAGACCCAGTCTAGGATACAATTGACTTAAGGTTTCAGTTCATGTGTAAAGTCAAGCACAGAGTGTCTTACACACTCCCTCCTCCCTCCTTCTTTCATGCATGCCAGTTCTCCTCCTGTATTCCTTATTCATACAAACCTTCCATTATATCTCAATCAGCAAAACACCCCAAGCTGGTCCCAAAGCAGCTTACATTGTTCTCCACTCCTCCATTTTATCCTCACAACAACCCTGTCGAGAAGGTTAAGCTGAGATAGAGAGAGTGACTGGCCCAAGGTCACCCAGCAAGCTTCCATGGCAGAGTAGAGATTGAAGCGTGGATCTCCCAGATCCTTGTCTACAGTCCAACCACTACTACCACCTGGCCTCCAAACCAGAGCAGAGAACCATCAGCAAAGAATCCAACTGTAAAGGCAATATACAGTTCTGTCATAAAAAGTAGGGAATCAGAGCTTATGAGGAAAGGAAGGAACGGAATGGAAGCAAGAAGTGTGTGAGGCTTTCAGTATGACTCCAAACTATGATAGCGTTAGAAGTGACATTACCACGTGCCCCCAAGCTATATCTGGTGTTCTGAGATGCTGTACACGTGATTAAGAGTCATATTTTATAGTCCCAACTAACAGTGGTGAAGAAATACACAAATGGGTGAATGATATAATTATTTTCAGGCAGAACAGAGGGTGGCTGTTTTCCAACTATTTAGAGACCTGAGTATACATGTACCTTTATCTGTACAATCTCACTTTCACTGCCGATATTTGTTTATTTAGTTGCTTCATTTCTGCCCCACCTTTCACCCGAGGAGCCCAGAGCCTCGCAACAACCTCCTAACGCTGGATAGGCTGAAGACAGACACTTGCCGAAGGCCCGTGTGCTTCACAGCTTGAGTAAAGAATTGAGAACAGCATGAGAGATTCTGATAGGAAATTCAAATAAGTGCATTTGAAAAGTGAACAAAATTTGTTGTGGTGAAGTCATTGACTTTTTCCTGAATTATAAAATTCAATTTTGGAATATCTGATAATTTCAGTAAAAGTTTCAGTTAGGTGCATTGAGCATTTCAGCCATGCTTCCCAATCTTGTTTAGTAAAAATCAAGTCCCACTGTGTTTTTAGAATACCACTCCACTATTTGCACAGGTAAAGTACTGTACATAAAGCCATGGTCAGTGCTATACTAGAAACAGCAAAAACTCAAAAAGCCTCACCTGACCCCGCCCACTTTCTAAAGACACTTGGCGGGCACCAAGAGAGGTGTTGATGCCACGTTGGGGGGGGGGGGCTGCCTTACATCTTGACCTATCCTTGGTGGAGTTTCTTGGTTTAGCTTCATAACACTCTGCAGAGATAGTGAGAAAAAGAAATTGGAACCAAGACTCACCATGTCTGCAAGCAAAAGATGTAGCATGCAAAGTGTTCAGAAAGTAACTGTCAAACTTTAAATTGTAAAAAAAAAGAGAGAGAGAGAGAGAAAGTAACTGTGGCCCCGGTCACACATGCCAGAAAACGTGGGGGGTGGGGTGGGCTATTTGCGGTGTCGCAATTAGACCTGCAACAACGCGATCAGATGCGTCAACGGCAAACCACGGTTCTGTCCCTCAGCGCGTGCGCTTCACTGAAGATGGCCGGAGGTGAAAAGCTGCGGCAGTGCAATAACATGGATGGAGTCCGTAGGCAGCCCGTGGCAAACCATTTGCCGGTACTTTCGGTCAGGTATTTTTTAACCGTGGATATTCGGCGGCACTCCACGGGTTGGCCACGAGTGCACTACGTGGTGTGATCGCGCTCGGAAAATCCGCCCAACATTCGTGGCTCTCCCGCGGCAAATTCGCCGTGTGAACGGGGCCTGTATCTAGCAAAACTGGATTCAGCATTAGTCCTGGTATGGCATTCAGCATATGCTAAGAGACTTTGATGAAGCAGAAACACATGCTTGAGAAAACCACTGAAGAATAGAGAGAGAAGAAATGAGGTTTTTTTGGGGGGAGAAAGAAAAACTAGGATGTAATAAATTAAATATGAACTAACTATAGTCGTTATAGCAGTAAGCAGCTGCCTAATGAGAAAAAATAGTCTATTTGAAGAGCATACATCTAAAATTCCCGGAATAATATACAAGTCTCAGGAGCTGTTTTTTCCACTCCAGGCAAATCTGTATATAAAAATTAATTATGAATGCAAATTCCTTCAAGGAAGGTCCCCCTCATGGCTGTAGGCAGTATAATGCCAGAGAAAGAGGGAAATTTGACCTTTTAGTTCCTCTTCTTTTGAAACAAGTAATTTCCCTTACAGATCAAGAAAACAAATTTGCATTCCTTAAAGTGGAATTCAAATATGTAGTGTTCCCATAAGATCAATCCTAGGGCAAGATCCCAGTCTTCAGAAGGTCAGTTGGCCTCAGTCCCACTGAAGTTGATGAGATTTGTAACTAACAGTGCCATCCTAAGCAGAATTATAGCGTCCCAAATCCATTGAAGTCAACGTGCTTAGAAGAGTATGTCTGTGTATGTGTGTAGTGCTATCAAGTAACTTCTGGTTTATGGTGACCTTATGAATTAATGCATTCCAAAATGACTTACCATTAACACCCTTGCTCAGGTCTGAGGGCCATGGCTTCCTTGATTGAGTCAATCCATCTCTGCTTAAGACAGCACTGTTAAGTTTCTGTAGAGTCAGGTCATAGAGTCTTGCGGGAGATGATTGCTTTAAATCAAGAGTACATCCCACTAGTGCTCCCTCTAACCTGTGGAGTCTTGTGAGCAAAAATTCTCCTTTGTGAGCTACTGGCTTTAAAGTTGTGAGCAGTTTGGCTACTGTGAGTGGTTTGGCTACTGCATAAAATGGTTTGCTCTGGAGCCATCCTTCCTGAGCTAAGACAAATATGTGTGAGCCAGAAGTTAAAAAACTGTGAGCTAGCTCACACTAACTCAGCTTAGAGGGAACACTGCATTCCACCCACAATCCACATGCTGATTGTTTATTATCCCTGTGCATGTGCAGGACAGCTACCATTGTGCCAAAATACCACTTCATGAAGATACGGGATGGTGTACTTCCTGTGCCACCATCAGTGCTGTGAGTGAAGTTTGGAATGTAAAAATAATAATAACAGAACAGCATCTACTATAAGCTATACAAAAGTCAAAAGGAAGGCACAATTTCTGTTATGAGCATTAAGAAACATCAGCACTGTATAACAAGAGAACTAATCGATTGCAAAGGCCTAAGGCAGTGATACCCACTCAGTGGCCTGGGAGCCAGATGTCTCTTTGACATGCCACGTGTGGCCCTTTTCAGCATCATTTCCCAGTGTGGCAACCTCCACGTGTTCCAGGAAAGTGGGTAATGCTACTGTCCAGTAGGATTTTTGTTTGGCAGATGGTTTGCACCTTGAAACAGCCAACAGTGAGGGAATAAAGAACAGGTAGTCTGTGAGCCTCCCTGAGTTGTGAGCCTCATTGTCAGGGATGGAAGTAAAGGCCCCATCCTTTCCAACAATATCCTACCCTTCTTCATAGACTCTGAACTCTTATCCCAGTACCCAGTCAAGTTGCCAGAAGACAGAAAGCTGACTGCAGAGAATGGTTTTATCACCATAGTTTTATCACCATAGCAGCCTGCCACCTGGGAAAACAGCAAACTGGCCACCCTATGTTGTTGGTGGTTTTGACTGCCCTTTTTTCACTGCCAATTTGCTCTCCTTTTAGCAAACTCAGGCCCTGTTCTCACGAGGGGTTTTGGGTCGGGAGTGGGCCAGATCGGGGGCACAGCAAACGGGCGCTATCCCACCACAACATCTGGGAAGTGTTGCGGGCCCGTTCCCGATCCGGCCCTTCCCCCGACAGCCCCGCAGCAAACACGAACCACCTACCTAGGTGGTTCATCCGGTAGGTCCGCATCACGGCTGGACGTGGGATCGCCGGCGCGTCTTGCCGCCGGCGCATCCCTGGCCCCCGGCCGAACTGCACATGCTCACACATGCGCAGTTCGGCAGCCTCCCCCTCCCCCTTGTCTCTTCCTCCCCGGCATCGTGCCAGGGAGCAACGGCGCGCGGCTCATGGGATCCATGGGATCCCGCCCGCAGCGTCTCTATTTTGGTGCGGCTCTAATTAGCCGCACTTTGACAGGTGTTTTCCCTGCCATGTGGCAGGGACCTCACTCACCCAACTTTCTCATGCTGAGGAGAGATCAGAAAAGCAGTGAAGGAAGGTCCTCCCCTCTCTGCAAATACAGAAGGGCTGGCTAAGGTTTAAGAGTCATGGAGAGAGATGACCCTACATGTGTACAGGTACTCTGATAATTAAAAAGTTATAGTTACATATACATAAGACGGGGACGGCAAAGGATGAGATGGTTAGACAGTGTCATAGATGCAACGAACATGAAATTGAGCAAACTTCAGAGGACGGCGGAAGACAGGAAGGCCTGGCGTGATCTGGTCCATGGGATTGCGAAGAGTCAGACTCGACTGTGCGACTGAACAACAACATATCTTATATTATTGTATATTTATTTTTGGTTGGGTGGTGCACAGGGCATACAGTGGTTATGTGGCTCTTTTGATTGTTGATAATTGCGAATGTGGTTCTTTTTCCTAGCCATGGAGTGAGTACCACAGGTCTAAGGCTCCCGCCGAGCATTCGTAAGACAAATGGCCCAAATATTATACTCTAGTATAAAGCAATTGTATCTAGCATACTACTCATGGTTCAGAGTGTATTATTGGTTCTATATTGGCCCCAGTTTTGTCTTGTTTCCTTGGCTGTGTGATTACTGGGAGGTCTGTTTTGTTTGGATTTGGCCAAATATTAGTGGGCCTGTGCTCCCAAAGTTCAATGAGATTGAACAAGTTTTATTGCAGATTTTCTCAGGTTTTGCATCAACCCCTTCCAGATTAACAAAATTATTAAAAGGGTATGAAAAGGCAACAGCAGTGCAGAGACAGGAGTGATCGCAGAAGTCATCAGGCTCAGTTCCCTCCACCCAGAGGGGATCTATGATGCTTGCTTAGTCCCTCCCCCCATCAGTGGATTTCATCCATTCGTTAGTGATCCCAGGAACCTATCCCCCATGAACAGTAAGTACCTACTGTATTACCACACACTATGTTATATTAGTGATTGATGTAAAATTTCTGGAACTTTTGAAGCCATGGACCCCCACCCCTCTGTTCCCCCCCCCAGAAAAAACAAACATCCCCCCCATTTCCCCCCAGGCCTTCACATGCATTATTGCTCTCTTGATGCAGTGACTATGCAGTTGGATGGCTTAATATTCAGGAATGGCACAGTTATTGAATATTACATTGGGATGCTGTCAGTTGCACGAAGATACAAGGCCAAATGTTAATAGGAATTAAATTAAACCACTGTCTTTTAGACGAGCTCATCTTTTAGAACAACTGATCTTATGGTTGTATGTAAGATGCAGGCACTACTTAACATGCCAAGGCCCAGAGCTATCAAAGGAATTCAGCAGTCATAGACACATGGCATTTTGTCAAAGGGTATATATCTGGCTGAAACGTAGACATCTCACCTAAGAAACCCCCTCCATGATGATACAAAATAGACAGGGATGCCAGACCACAAAAGGACGGTTCATAGATTTCAATAGGCACTTACAGTAATGACTGTGCTACAGTTCTTTTACTCAAGGAGCAAGATCAAGGTTGCCACAGATGCTTCAAAAGTAAGTCTGTGAAATACACAGGTACAGAAAGGCAGGACTTAATGGCTGACTTGAACATGCATGCAACATGGATGGTGAGATTTAAGACAGCAAAATATATGTTGTGAGAACCGAGCATGCTCCTGTAGAGTCATAGTTTCAAGACCCTGACTGTTAACCATAGCATGCAATGCACAGGACTAGACTTTAAAAGTAACAAATTATACCCTTCAATGGGTAAAATGAGAAATGGTACTGCAATGAGTGTCACACAAGTGCGCTTCCACACATTTATTCCTGTCTTAATCTGATTTTAATGGTTCCACTGAGGAAAGGGGGGGAGGAAAAGGTATAACTGGACCTGTGCATGCAAATGTATGCAAACAAATGTATGCACATATTGACTGCATTACATATTATTATTAAAGTGGTGAATGAGCCCTTGTCTGTTTTATTCAAAAAGTGGTGATAAGAAATCTATTTTGGCAGACATTTTAAGCCCTCCTTTATTCAAGGAACTCAAGGAAGAGTATATGATTTTCTGCCCCCCATTGTATCCTATGACTACGCTAAAGCCTTTGACTGTGTGGATCACAACAACCTATGCCAAGTTCTTAAAGAGAACTTGGCAAATAGAGGGAGAAGTCATGGAAGCAGGACTGCAGGACTGACCTCTGTCTTTCATACAATATAACATGCCCTCTTAAAAACCTAGGAAATCATATTATTATAATCCTACCACTGCCTGATATAACTGTTGCCTTGGAACACAACCACACAGTTGTTCATAGTACTAGAACTCAGGTTCTAGAATCATAGAATCATAGAGCTGGAAGGGATCTCCTGGGTCATCTAGTCCAACCCCCTGCACAATGCAGGAAATTCACAAATACCTCCCCCTCCACACCCCCAGTGACCACTGTTCCACACCCAGAAGATCACAAAAAAACCCTCCAGGATCTCCAGTGAAACTGGCCTGGAGAAAAAATTGCTTCCTGACCCCAAACTGGTAACCATCATTTCACTGGGTGTGTAGTAGGTTCGAGTACTAGTAGGTTCTAGTAAGTTCTGGTACTAGAACCCAATGAAACAGACTGGATGTTAAGTACTTCACAGTGTATTATTAACATGACTAATTTATAAAATTAACTACAATGAGATGTGGTGATTGTCATTAGCTTAGATAGCCCTTTAAACGAATAAGACAAAGCTAGTACAAAAAAAAATAGGACATCCATATTCAAGAGACTGCAAACCTCTAAATAACAGTTGAAGGAATAAACGTCAGAGAAAGACTGTTGCCTTCATGTTTTGTTTTGAACTTCCTACAGGCCTCTGACTGGCCACTGTGGGCAAGCTAATGCTGGACAAGCTGGACCTTTGACCTTACAGAGCAGAGTTCTCTATATGTCCTTAGTCATGTCTCCTCAAGTCCTGCAGCAAATTCTGAGGACTTCCCCCCCTGTCTTTTCAGAATGTATTTATCTAAAAGATTTGTGTCTTCCTGCCTACCAGTATATGCATTCCTGAGGCATCTGTCAATAATGCAATATGCACAATATCAACACTAAGAAATTGCTACATTTAAAGGAAACATTCATAAATGCTAACAATAACAAAATCATAGAAAACCAACAAATCTTTAATATCTAAACATATTTGAGGTTAGAGGTGAAACAAAGTCTATGGTAAAATTAATTCATTTGTCAGCTGAAAAGAAGAGCACTAGTTATATTTTAGAAAATATACATGTGAATCAATTCCCATTCCTTAGCAAAAACACAAAACAAAGACAATAAATCAACTATGAATATTTGTGAATGTAAAACAAAAACACTACCAAACTGAATCTCAGAGGGATTCTGGTTATTTCTCCTCCTCTCCCACATACGTCTAATTTCAAACAAGGCAGGTGAATTTCTGTCGTCTTTATAGTGGCAGCATCTTTATACCCACATGGGGCTTGAATCACAGTTTTATTGTATTTCTCTTCATCCACGGAGAATTGTATTTTGCTCTTGCCTCTCTTCTCCTTCTCATAGTCACTGACTCCTGACAGCTTTTTCTGTTCCAAATGTTTGATTTTCTCTTAGGCACATAAGATCCGTTCTGCTGCAACCATTTTTCTTCTACAATTACACATTTATACTGAAGAAATCAAATATTTTACCATTCTCCCTCAAAAAGAGGCAAGCTTAATAACTTTTAATCAGGCATATTTCTTATAGTTAGTTTATGATTATAATACTTTCAATGGTACAGAAAAAACTTTGGAATTCAAAGTGAACAATGATGCTTCTCTTCTAGTCTGAGTATACAAATCAAACTCTGTCCTATGTCTCAAGGTCATAAAGAATCCTGCAAACACACACACAAATGAGAAACAACACTCCTTTGGATTCATGGCACAGGAGGGGTGCTGGCCAAATCCCTCACTACAGTCTTCCTCATGTCTATAATGCAAGTACTTCTCCACCAATGTTATTCCTTCTAAAAGAGAGTATGGAGTAGCATTTTCTTACACCATTTATGTGAGGAGGTCATACAATTTGTGCTGTCCAAAAAACCAAAACCAGCCCTTAACTAGCAGCTTGTACAGACACTGGTAAAAGCAATAAAAACCAATCTGCATTTTATTTGGACAGAATTTTCAAACAAACCCTGTTACCAGTAACTGTGTTTCTCTTCCTCTTAAAAGTTTTTTTTTTTAATTAAAATTCTGAATTTGGTATATTGCAAGTTGCAGCCATTCACCATATGATCCTTGCTGGGGGGGGGTAACTGAAACGATAGCAAACTTTCTCCCCCCCCCACCCCCGCCTTTTGAGGGAGCACACTCCATCAAATTCATTGGGGACTTTATGGGTACAGGGGTGCAAGTTCACAAACCAACCATTATTACACATAAAAAGAGATATAACACTGAACTATTCCCAGAGAAGGAAGCGTGTATTTATGGGAAATGCATAAACACTGTATTTGCTACTAAAAGACTGTGGGCCAAAACTCAAGTGAAGTGAAATATGACAAGAGTGATTTTGTTCTCATGTAGTAAGCATGAGATACCAGAGAATATAAGAAAATCTTTGAGTTAATGTGCACACACATACACATATACACACATGCACAAACACAGAATGTTGTGAACAGGAAACACTGATGGACTGCAGTTCATTGCTAGGACAACAAAAAACTTAGATCTCTGTATTATGTTCATTGCAAGAGATGAATGTCTATGATCAAAAAGAGTTAACTGCACTAGCAGCAGGCAGTCAAGGCATTTCTGCTGCAAAGATTGCAGTGTTAAGTTAATGGTAAAAACTCATTCTACAATGTGGTGTAGTGGATAGAGTACTTTAGAACCAGCCAGACCTATTCCTATGTGAATTACGCTCCATCAGCCCAATAGGGTAGTTATGGAGACAAAAGGGGAGGAGGAAGACATCTATGTCAATCAGAGCTCCTTGGAAGAATGGAAGAGGAATAAAATATAATAAAGAAGATACAGCATGACTTGGATGTAACAGAAAAGGGTTAAGAGCATTCATGGTCTTCTGTCCACTAAAAACTTGTGAATAACCCTATTGGTTCTTGCAGAATTCCCAAACAAGAACGAAACCTGCCTTTTATTAAAAAGGTAATGGTTCCCTTGCTCGAAAGCCAGTCGAATCCGACTCTAGGGTTGCGGTGCTCATCTCCGTTTCAAAGCCGAAGAGCCAGCGCTGTCCGAAGACGTTTCCGTGGTCATGTGGCCAGCATGACTAAACACCAAGACGCACGGAACGCTGTTACCTTCCCTTTTATTAGACACAACCAAATTGACACAAATCATTGTGCAAGCTTTAGAGATCACCAGAACTCCTTCAGGCTGGAATTTAAAATAAAAAAAAAAATGATAGAAGGGTGGAATGCAAATATTTCAGCCCATGATGTTATAATCTGCTCTTAGAAGCATCCTCTGTGAAATGCAGGCAAGCACAAAGCTTAACTTTATTGCTGGTGTTAGGTTACAGCACATTCTCTGGAAAGAGACATTTCAATGGTGTCTGCTCTTTGTCCACACACTGGAAATACAGAAACCCACAAAAGTCCAACCATGTTCCTCTCAAATACCAAATGTGTAACTCAGTTCTCTCGCAGGATAAGAGCAAAGGGCAGCACCTCATAGTCTTTATTAAGAACATTTAAGATCAATGTCACTAACCAGGATATTTCTGAGCATTCTTCTGGTGAAGCAGTTGTGAGGACCTTGAATCTTTGCTGCCCAGTGCCTCTTTTGAAACAGAGAGGCATGAGGTCTGTTTAGGGTAAGCATAAAATGTAGCCTGTATGTTCTATGGCTCATGTTCCTTTCAGCATCAGTGGTAAAGAGTTGGCAATGCAAATAATGCTGCAAGCTTTCCATGGAGAAGTGAGTCATGACCGCCACACTCCACCAAAACAATATTTGACAGATGATTAGAGAAATGTTACTGGCTTTTACGTGTGCAGGAATAATGTAGATTTGCTAGTTTCTCTCAACAGACCACCAATTTAACACTCTGCCAACTGTCCAATTACTCCTATTCATGTTGAGCTAAATGGGTTCCTCTCCAGCCACATACCTTTCTTTTTAAAGTATAATTAATGAAGCTCATCAAAGCCTGGAAAACAAGCCAGAGCACTAACTTCTTAACTGACATGTGAACATGAAGGTCATTGTGCTACTGATCTCTCTGCAGGATATTCATGTAGCTGACATACCATACAAAATGTTACAGGTGTCCCATGCTGCAGTGAGCCACACATTTGGATAGTCGGATTGGAAATGAACAGAGACGCTATAAACTGAGTCTCTATGGGCCTGGGACTCACATGCCATTGTCAGATTAGCCTGCAAATAATGCTAAACCCAAAAGTACTTCATCATTGCTGCTGTTAACTTTTTCTCATTCTCTAGGTACTAATTTTTACAAGACCTTGTGACTTCGCCTTATAACCACAGCTGGCTCTCTCCCTTTGCTCTGCAGAAATAATACTTTTTGCACAACCTTTAATCTGGCTGCCCTGTCATAACATACACTAACAAGCTTATTGTATGAATACAGGTTATAAAAATGAACAATGTTGTAGAACACACAATAAAGGTACCAAACATGCGGCGATATGTCCCCATTTTGGAGCCAGTTTCAAAAAAGAAGAAAGGAGTGCTTCTGTTATCTGTTTCAGGAAGCAGAGAAAAGGGAAGGGAAGAGGTTCCAGCTATCCTGGCTTCCCTTTGTTTCCTAAAATGGGGGGGGGGAGAAGAGGGAGGGGCAACATCTTTGTGACTTTGGCTGCATGTTATCAGAAATCTTTTCCCATCATTGTGGCAAACAATTATGCCTGGCTGCACATGGAGGTCAATCAACAAACTCCCCCACCCCCACCCCGAAAATAGCAAGAGAAAGCAGAGGAAATACATTCCAGATGGAAGGCTACTGTTTTACCTTTCACACCTAAGTCAGTCTTTTCTCTCTATGCTTCCTAAATTGGCCTACTGGGACTGGAAAGACCTTTCTGTATCGAAACATTAGGCTCCTGTTTCTGTTCAGGTCATCTGAAGGTGAACTGAAAGAGATATAGGTATTTATGAAGTACAGGGATCGTTCCTTTCTGGACTCAGCACCAAGGTTTTATGTTATCATGAAATCAAGGTTTGTTTTTGTTTTTATGACATCTTTAACTCATCAGGAACATGAAGACTGCCTCTTTTGAATATACTTAAAGGGGGAATGAAAGAGTGAGATCACAGAACCACCTAATGCATGCAATATTTAAGTCAGCATTTCACAAATAACATAAAAGAAACAACTTCATGTAATTTTTCATACTTGTGGCTTTCAAGGGGTGGACTGCACTATCAAGCTGCCCCTGCTGACAGGCCCATGGCCAGAAATTTTGTGGTAAAGGGGGCTAAGAGTACACAGGAGTTAGAGTTTCCAGCCCCCTAGCTGGGACAGGGCAACCCTTGCTCCCAGCTCCCCTTAACAGAGTCGTGTCACTTCTTTGAAAACCTGGAAGTGACATCACACCTCTCTAGGAATTATCAGCAACTCTATGGTAAATTCATAGACTTTCCAACAATTCCTGGAGATGACAGAGCTCACTTTCAGGAAAATCTGGAAGTGATGCCAGTCCTTTCTAGGAATCACCAAAACCATTCAGTTGTTGGCAATTCGTGGAGAGGCAGGATGTCACTTCTGGGTTTCCCCAGAAATGAACATCACAACATCACTGATGGCTGCCTCCCATGACCACACCCTCGTAGTCCACCACTGGTTGCCACACTGGGGCCCTGATCACATGGGCCAGATAACGTGGGGGGGGGAGAGGCGTGGCTATTTGTGCCGTCGCAAGTTGACCCACCAGTACGTGATCAGACGTGACGGCAGTGAACTGGGGATTTTTTCGGCGGCGCATGCGCCCAACGTGCTTCAATGAGGCAAGAGGAGCGCGCTGGAGTGATCAGACAGAGAAAGTCCATCTGCAGCCTGTCGCAAATGCTTGATAGTGGACTTTTGCTGGTACTTTTTAACTCTGGATCTTCGGCCGGACGAGACGGGATGGCGACAGGTGCGCGTTGCTTGCCAGATGTGTCCGTTTGATCGCGCCCTGGGACTGGCAACCCTAACCAGGAGTGTGTGAGGTATGTATGATGCAAAAGACCCAGAAACAGAGGTGTAGTGCTGGGTTGGGGCCTATGGGTGTACTGCCCCACTTGGAGCAGTGTTTTACCCGAGCTAAGAGCCAGTTTGGTGTAGTGGATAGAAGCATGGGCTCTAATCTGGGAGAACTGGGTTTCATTCCCCACTTCTCCAAATGCAGTTGCTGGTGTGACCTTGGGTCAGTTTACAAGTTCTTTCAGAGCTGTTCTCTCAAGGGCAGTCCTCGAAAGAGCTCTCTCAGCCCCACCTACCTCACAGAGTGTCTGTTGGAGGGAGGGGAAAGGAAAGGAGATTGTAAGCCACTCTGAGATTCCAAGTGGGGTATAAATCCAATCTCCTCCTCCTCCTCCTCCTCCTTTGAGACAGGACTGTGGCCTAGCTAGCCCAATGTGTTTAAAGGAATTACATGCTATATGAATTTTTATTTTATAAATCTTAAAACTAGTATCTAATGTGGTCTGGTCATTTATCCCAGTACCCTTCTTTCCCTTGAGCAGAACATGGAAAGCAGAAGCAAATTTACTTCACTAAGAATTGGGTAGAATATTGGCATGCATGCTTTTCATTTTATCGTATTTTCTTTTTAGATAAGAGCTGAAAATTTAGGAAGTGGACCTGGAATTTGCCTGAGAGGCCACATCCCAACCCATTGTGTGGCATTTGGATGAAGGCTTGTACATGTTCAGGCAACAACTGGGGTGAGGCAGGAAGATCCACAATGAAAACACTGTAGCTGCGGTCACATACACTAAATAATCCACTTTCAATACACTTCCAGTGCATTTTCCAACTGGATTTTACTGTGTGAACTGGCAAAATCCAGTTGGAAAGTGAACTGAAAGTGGATTCTTTAGTGTGCGTGCAGCCTGATTAGTGTCATCAGTGACACTCTTGCACTTGGTTAAATCATAGAGTTTTCGCCAAATGCTAGAGCATGACAAGCAATGTGATGTAATGGCATCAGCAGTGTTTCAGAAGATATATCATCTTTCAGTCTGCAGAGAGCACTGACTCAGAAAGAGCTGCTTGCATCACAGGAAGACATTTAGCATGGAAACCCCCCAAATTCTCTGATTTGTTCCAGTCTCCATGGCAGCCATTTTGTGGTGGTACCCATTACCTAAGATTCAAAAAGGACCCACAGGACCTTACTCTATAACTGCAGGATATGGTCTGGTTTAGCATTCTCCCCTCACACTGCATCCTTCAGCTATTGTTATATATGCCCCCTCCTCCCCTACATCAAAGTGCTGCTTAGCTGCAATAGCCTCATAATTCACCTTTCTACAGACAGCAACCACTGGATTCTATTTCCTTGTCATGAGCAGAATACAATTCTTTCCTTGTAACTTCAACACATTTATTTTTAAAAAATATTTATATTCCGCCTTTCATTATTACAACAAATAGCAAAGTTTACTGGCAAAGTACACAACAACTGGGGAATGCATTGCATTAGCTATGGCTTACAAAATTTAACTCACAACATGCTCAAGAATAGTAGTTATTGCTCTGGAACCGGTTTGATAAAGGTGTTTGTGCTCGAATTAACAGTAGGTCATTCTGTTAGCCTATCCATAGCTGCTTCCCACTCTTTCAGAATCACTCATACCCTCAAAAAACCATGAAGTCAAAGACAGCTTACTTCCATTACAACCACAAACAAACCCATTGACAGGTTACCACTTATTGTAGGCAGTTCAGGTTTCTGAATTTGGGGCACACCTGCTCCTGCTGGAAGATCCACACCAACCTCAGTTCCATAAGCAAGAATGCATTTAAAGCACACCTATGTCAAGAGTCAAATCAAGGGGGTAAGTGATGTCTAAAGACTTAATCTAAAAACATGGCAATTCAATTTACACAAGCATATCTTAATGGGCAATCTGCTCCACTGTGCAACAAGAGCTGCTGCTGAGTATTTTATGTAAATAAGAACTTGCAAATGGCAACTGCAAGTCACTACAAACAGCTCTTTTTAAATTAAGGACCTATATTCTATACGACCTGAAACATTTTTTAAAGAAGTGATTTTGTTCATAGCCATGGATCCCTTAGAAACAACAAATAATGTGCAGTTTTGCAGCCTGTGTCAAATCACACATTCAGAACAGAGAATGCAGTTACTTGATCAGAAGATGTACTAAATCTTTTTGTGCTATTGTTGTGTCAGAAATAGATTATTTTTGGCATTTATTTCTGTCTGGCAAAGGGTAACAAAAACTTCCAGCACTCACCATAAAATATTCAGTAATTTAAAAACATTATTTCTCCAACCTTTTGGCTAATTTTTGTTTTGTGACTCCTGGGTCACATGCAATGCTCCCTCTAAGCTGTGGAATCTTGTGAGCAAAAATTCTGTTTTGTGAGCTACTGGCATTAAAGTTGTGGGCAAGCGATTTGGCTGCTGCATAAATTAGTTTGCTCTGGAGCCATCCTTCCTGAGCTAAGACAAAAATGTGTGAGCCAGAGGCTAAAAAACTGTGAGCTGGCTCACACTAACTCAGTTTAGAGGGAACACTGGTCACATACATTCAGTCTCATGCTGCTTTCACTCTTCCTCATTTTCACCATGTTGGAGAGACGAGTAATCCTGTTATTTTGGTATGATTGTCAACATAGGATGCTGGAAACTATTTACAATCAATCAACATTGAAAGAATGTATGATGAATAAATTCTGCAACTTGTGAAGAACAAGCTGTTTGGAGAAGAAAATGCCAAACTACCAGTACCTATGATTCCATGCATGCCCAAACCTAGAGAATAGTGCACTAGCAGATTATATCAGCTCAGGAGGGTGATGTCACTTTGAAAATAATGTGCTAATGTGAAGAAACGTCCTTTTTCAAAAAGGAGAAATGTGGGAAGAAGAAGTGGCAGTAGCTTCAGGGCTGGTTCTGCTTGGACAGCACAGGGATGCTGACCACATCAGAATGGCTCAGCTCACTCACAGCCATCAGTGGTAAAGGAATAATGGTCATTGCCTTATATACCAGTGGTTCCCAACCTTTTTCAGTACAGAGACCCACATGCCCAAATTTATTTGGTATGATGACTCATCTAGGGTGGGCCCAAGTGTGTGTGTTTTTGTGTGCCCTAGGCAAACTATGAATTTGGCACCCATCAAATTCAGCATTCCATTTTGTGCAGTGGCCAACCAGATGATTCTGAGAAACAAACTTTGCAGAAAGGGCACAGCTGCCCCAAATATGGGTGCCAAACAACTGGTATTCCAAAGCACACAGACGTTGCATATGGATGTTACATTCCAGCTTTTGACCACCCTTTCCTTCTCCATTACTCCCTCTAATGCCCCCTGAGATTCTAAGAAACTTGCTCTATAACCATAAGGACATGTTTTACTTGATCAGTACTTCTTTATCCAGTGAAGAAAAAATACCAACTAATGTATGGCATAGAAGAGAACTTGTTTCTGGAGTCAGATCTTGGTTTCCAAAATAAAGAAGAGAGCAATGGAAAGGGCAGGGGTGTCCCTTAGGGAGGACTGGCCTGCAAACCACTTTTGGATCCTGGCCGACAGACTGGGAAACACTGTTCTCTAGACCTGCACCATCAGCAGATGGGTCTGAGCCAAGACCCTTGACATGGACCCAGTCAGCAGTGGTGCAGAGGAGGCAAGGGTTATTTTGAGCAAGATCTGAGTAACTTAAGCATTGGTTTAGTTCCTCCTGGATTTTTTTCTGCAAACAAGAAACAGCTATGACAACAAGCCATTCAGATAATGCTTTCTGTTCATCCTTACCTGACCCAGGGAGGGAAGAGTTCCATAGCCCATTGGTTGGTTCATTATTCCTTTCTGCTTCATGATAAGCATGCGCTTCTGCTCTTCACTCAAATGCGCCATCTGAGCCTGCATTTGTGGTTGCTGGAGCTGCTGAGGCTGTTGGGGCTGCATGTATGGCATCATGGGATTCTTGCTTGGATTGGCCATTGGTGGAGTCATTCTTTGACTCAGATCAGCATTAAAATGAGTCAGAGGTTTAGTGTTGCCATAAGAAAGCATATTGGTTTGTTTGGTCAAGGAGTTTGTACCTAGGTTATTTGGCTGCTGACTGATCATGTTCATGTGGTTTGAAGGGAGGTAGTTATTTATTGTAGTCTTCTGTGGGTTGTTTGCCGTAGGAGGCACAACAGGGTTTTGGTTGTTAAAGGCTTGGGGATACATCATTGGGCTATTTGGTTTATCTGTACTGAAGGGTCCTCCATAGGGACTAGATGGAGGTCCCACAGGGGACCAGCTAGATGTTTGATTTGGATGTTGCTGCTGCTGCTGCTGCTGCTGTTGTTGTTGCTGCTGCTTTTGCTGCATGAGCTTTGCTCGCTGCTGCTGCTGTGCTGCCATCTGTTTAAGCTGCTCAGCTGGAGACAAGTCAGTGCTGGACACAGCCACTGGCCCTGACCCCGGCCCCGCTGTTGTCACCGTTGCTGGATTCATGAGATAACCATTGCCAGGTCGTGACTGAGTCTGGCTTGGGGTATGTGCTTGGTTGGGCGTCTGAGGTGACTGAACAACACAGTTTGCTGGTGAGCTGTCAAGGGCTGGAGCAGAGGGTGCACTAGAGACAGACGAGATGCTGGAAGCTGTAGGGACATTTGAAAATGGAGGACCTGAAGAAGAAGGCCTTACTTGGGGAGACCCTATTGGTACATGGGCAAACGGAGAGTGAGATGGATCACTTTTAACACTTGCACTCTCTTGTATCTCAGTGGCTGGCCTGGGAAATTCAAGTTCCTTCTTTTCTTCGAAGTCTTCATTGAACAAATCTTGTATGTCATCCTCTGGAACGGTGTTAGCCAGCTCGTCTATTAACTCCTGCCACTCTTGATCATTCAGATTAATGTCCGAGAAGAGTTTATTCTGATTTGAGAGCGATGTGTCAGAAGTGTCAATGCAGCTAGGATCATCCAGTGGCTCTTGTTTTAGTTCCTTGTTGTTGTGCAGGATGCTAAAACTATCCTCAAGCTCAGTGCATCCGTTGATTGGGAGTTCTATCTCCGGCAGTCCAACATTTTTACCCAAGTCATCCAGACCCACAGCATGAGTTCCACTATTTTGCAGCGGTAAAGAGGGCTTCATGTCAAGCTGGTGCAGAGGGGAAATAGAAGGCAAAGGCAAGTTGTTGGGCAAGCTGTTGATTCCATCAATCCCAGGTACATCCTTTCGTATCCGCTTGCTACCGTCGCACACACCATTCTGCTGCTCGCCATTGAGGGGTGAGCGTGCGCCTTCCAACTTCCTCTTCACTGTTTCTTGTAGCTTGAAGAAACAGAACAAATTAATTAATTAGACCCTTGTAGAGAGTTCAGCTTTTTACAACACATAAATAACTAAGTTTATTACTTTAAGTATATTCTGCTTTGCAGAAGAGTATCTTTTGATGTCACTAGCTGGAGGTATGCATCACTTTTTGATTCAAGAGGGAATGATAGGGCTCTTGTTCACTATGTTTTTCTTTCCTGTCCCCAGTATCTTCTCTGGTCAAACAGGTTTTTGTAGCATTACAAAAATGTCCAAAGCTTAGTATCAGTAGAAATATTAATGGGGGGAAAGAAACGAAGGTATCCATGGCAATTATTATTTCATAACAGCTTCAGCTCTCGTAATACTACTGTCTCTATCCAATCTCAGCAATGCTGGACATAGATATGCCAGGGCTGTGCAGCATTAAGTGCAGAGAGCCCTTAAGGTGCTCTTGTAGTGCCTACTAGCTGCCAGCCTGGCATTAGCGGGATGCTGGCTGGATTCCTCTCAGTGATGCAGGACTAAGTGGGAGATGAGTAGGTACGAATGTTACTTACAGGGCATAGCAAGGAAACAGGGAATAAAAACATAGAGTCTCCAGTACAGAGGAAGGCAGTCATGCTTATGGCCCACTGATTTAAGTGGGGCATTAGTATGATTCATTTCCTCCAGAACATTAGTGATGATGCTGGTATAAAATTTTCAGTTTTGACTGTGGATCAGACTGCTGCCTACTTCCAATGGATTGGGAGATCCTAATATTTAGAAAGATTATTCACATTATGCACTCCAGCCAAAGTTAAGCACTTGTCTCATTAAAACAGACAAACAAACAAACAACCAGGGCATAATTATGCACGTGCTTAACAGTGTAATCCTATACGGAGTTGCTCCAGTCTAATCAATGGGCTCAGACAGGAGTAACTCTGCATAGGACTTCACTACAAATCTCTCCCAAATAATACAGAGAGCATCTGTTTGATCACAGGCAAAGGCAAAAAAATTGCCCGTGCAGCATCTATCGCTTGCATGCCACCAAAGTGGGTACCAATAAATGAATAGTAATTTAGTTACTAAGGAAATATCTACTCTAACTAAAAGGAGACATCACAACATTCATTTTGTAAACCAATTCCAGAAATAGCATCTGGTATTTTGTCTGCCTGCCCTGACCTGGATGGTCCGGCTAGACTGATCTTGTCAGATCTTCAAAGCTAAGCAGGGACGGTCCTGGCTAGTATCTGGATGAGAGAAATACCAGGGGAGAGGCCATGATCACCCTGCAGAGGGAGGCCATATGGCAACAACCACCTCCGAATGTTTCTTGCCTCGAAAACTCTCTGGGTCACCATAACTCCGCTGTGACTTGATAGCACTTTCTATCACTGTTTTATCTCCCTGTGAAAAGTAACCAATAAAACCTCTGTACTTTTTCATTGTGGCTTAATGTAGACTAATATATTTCTGTTGCAGCACAAAAAGTTTTTACATGCAGATAATGTTCTACCAAAAGTTATGTCTAAATTACACAGTGTAATTTAAAGTTTTTTATTATTCAAGATAGAAACAACAAAATAAATGCGAGGCAATGGAAATGATACATCTCCAAAGAACCTGTTAAATATTAGAACAATGGAGAACTGTTTAAGATTTGGATATGCTATTTATATTTTATGACCACTGACATTCAGTTTGTATCGTTTTTATTTACTTAGCAGCTTACATTGTTCTCCTCCGTTTTATCATCACACCAAGCCTGTGAGGTAGGCTAGACTGAGAGTGTATGACTGGCCCAAGGTCACCCAGTGAACTTCCATAGCAAAGTGGGGATTCTATCCTGGATCTCCCAGATTGTGGTCTGAAACTCTAACCTCTACATCACAGCGACTCTTTCATACCATTATTCTCTGCATTACAGATTTGGCTCAGTTTTCTTCTCCTCTATTATCCTCTGGCCATCTCTCTCTCTTTTTTAAAAAAATACCTTTAAAGACAAAACAAATGCTGCCTCCCTCAATTGCCAGTTAGAAGTGGCAGCCAAGGAATGAAACCCCTGGCTGGACAGTGCTTAGTTTCATACATACATACATACATACATACATACATACATACATACATACATACATACAGTTGTTTTGAATAAAGCTTTAAACTCTGGCTTTCCTTCACACCCTGTTGGAAATGGATAAAGTTTATTACCACTATTCCTTTAATTGCAGTATACCACTATCGCAACTCATTGGCCTTATTGCACTGTTTGCTATCATTCAGCTGAGAGCAAAATTCTCAAGACAAGACAATGCTTAGGCACCACTTAAATCCCACTTAAGCCGTCTAAATCCGGGGTGTCAAGCATAAGGCCTGGGGGCTGGAACCGGACCGCCCAGGGCTCTTATGCAGCCCATGAGCAACTAGTGCAAGGGAGGGAACAGGAGACTGCTCGGGGGGAGTGGGCAGAGCCACTCCGATTGTGGCTTCAGCATGGCGGAACAACCTCGTCTGCAGCAGTCAAGCGATGTGGGGGCGTCTGCCCAGTGCTGCACTGCTGGCTTTTGCCTTTTATTTTAATTTGTCCTTGTGGGTTTGCGCTTCCCCCCCCCCCCCCAGCCCATGAGGCCTAGCAGCAAGGATACACCAACTCAGAGCTTACCAGCTTCTGTCCTTTTTGCAGTTTATGTCTCCGGTATCTGGCATTACATTTTATGGCATGCATGGTCCAGCCTGACAAAGTAAAATTTATGTCAGATCCGGCCCTCGTAAGAAATGAGTTTGACACCTCTGGTCTAAATACCACTGAAGGAACAGTGTTCAAATGAACAACTTCTTCTAATACGGAAAGAAGATGCTACGACAGCCTCTTTCCATCCTCTCTTAACTTTGTTGGAACGAACTGGAGCAGGGCAAAGACTGACCAACTAGTGCAATGACTGCCAATTTAATTAGGAAAGTTGCAGTCTTGTTCAAATCAGGTTCCTTGTTACCACCCACACCTCACATAACACTGGCTGGCTAAAAATTGTATAGTATATATGAATACATACGGGGAATAAGATTCCGATTTTTTGTTTGTGTCACACTTCCTTACTCCAGTGGTCAGTAATACCCAAATTGCCAAGCTACGTATGGATATTATCCTTCCCTTTCCCCTCTCTATAGTGTCAGGGAGGTAAGCTGTGTTGGTTTGATGCAGCAGAACACTACACTCAAATTTTGTTCTCACATCTGTTTGTTAACTCTTGTATTTGTATGCTAATTTACTGCCATTCACTAGTAATGCCAGTCCACAGGTGGGAGTGGGGGATCCTCTGATTTTTGGGGCTCCCCTCAGATGCTGGCTAGCTGGCTGGCAGGGTGAAGCCCTGCCTCAACAGTAGTCCACGGCCCCACTTGAAAAGAGTGGGCGCCTGCCCCATAAGCCAACAAATTCGCAGCTTGCAGGGCAGGTGAGCTCTTTTTTGGTGGGGCGCTCGCTCCTGCCTTGAAGTGGCGAACTCACAGCTTGCAAGGCAGGCGCTGGGGTGCCTGCTCTTTTCAAGTGAGGGGCACCCGTTCCTGCCATGTAATCTGTGGATCTGTCGCTTGCAGGGCAGGTACATGGGGCACCTGCTCTTTTCAAGTGGGGCCCGTGCATGCCTGCCCTGCAAGCGGCGAATTTGCAGCTTGCAGGGCAGGTGTGCGGGGTGCCCACTTTCCCCCCAACCATTTAAAGGGAAGGTTCCCTTTTAAATGGTTGGGGGAAAGCACAGTTCTGCATCACTCTGCATGATGTCATCGCATCAGGGACAGCCCCTCCCAGACTGCCCCCCAAATCTCCCTGCCAGGGACAAGATGGGACCTGGCAACCATACCATTCACAGATCTTACTTTAATCCAATCTCAGCTATAATTGCCCAGTTACTTATGCATTTGACTCTAACCAGCCCTTGCTGGCAACTAACCCCCCCTCTCTTCCTATATGTAATGGTTGAGGAAATTCTGTTTCACTGTACCTGAAAAGGTGTGTGTGCACACGAAAGCCTATACCTTGAATAAAACTTTGTTGGTCTTTAAGGTGCCACTGGAGTCAAACTTTCTCCTCTATAGCACTGAGCTTGCTGGTTTTTCTTTATAGGATTATTAGAATCCTTTAGAAGTGAGATTATAGCAGAAAGTGAGCCATTCTGCACATTACCCAACATGAGGCGACAGAGATAGTGGAATTCTGGACAATGTCATTTGAAACTACAAGGATTGCCAGCCTTCACGTGAGGCCTGAAGATCTCCCAGAATTCCAACTCTTCTTCAGATGTCATGTCAGATATTAGTTCCCCTGGAGAAAACTGCTGCTTTGGAAAGAGGACTCCATTGCATTATAGCCTGCTGAGATACCTCCCCTCCCCAAACCCTTCGTTCCCCAGGCTCCACCCCCAAATCTTTAGGAGTTTCCTAATACAAAGTTGGCAACCCTACAGCTGAATTTTTTTTTAGTGCTATATCCACAGCGGTGCAATCCTATGCACACTTACTCCAGTCTCAGAGCAGAGTAATTCTTCATGGCACTTGAACTGCAAGTTGCATATTTTGCAGAAAGGTTTTGTTTATCCATATCCCTGAGGTGTGCACATGTATGAAGCTTTTTACATGGGGGAGCATTAAAGATTATTACTCAGTCTAAAAAAGTACTGACCAGAATTCTGCTATTTTAAGCTACTGCTCATTGTGTAAAACATGTAGAACTAGTGTCGCATACAGAAAATGCCTATTGCCTTTTATTTTAATTTGTAGTTTATAAAACAGGTTGTTATAAAAAAATCCATTAAAAAAGGAAAAGTTCCTTGGCTTTAATTATTTGGCCATGTGTTCTCATACCAGAGACAAATAACTCTCTGTCATTTCCTGTGTGGTATTTTTACTACGCAGCCTTGTGCTTATCAGTGACTTCTTGTTATAGACAGAGTGAACAACACACACACGGTTTTTTAAAAAAAATCCAGCACATCTCTGCCATTGTACTTCCTTCTTCCTTTTTAAAAACATTAAAGGCACATTTTACATCAGTCAGGATTTGCAGAAATAGTGTATTCAGAGATAATTCTATGAGCAGCCCTCCCCAGCAATGAACAACTACACAGCCTTACAAGCAAATGAGAAGAAGAAAGCCCAGCCCAAATCTGACCGGGGCCAATTCTGTAACACTGAAATAGAGGAGGAACGAGGTCAGTCATATTGGTGTCGTCCCCCTTCCATGGCAAGGGAATGGAACAACCCTCAGGCCTGGTTTATACTGACTGTGTCTTCCCTTGTCAACTGAATGGTACCTAATAAACTCTGATGCTCCATTGATTCAGTAATGGCTGGCCTTATCCAGGAAGTTCCTTAAACCCTAGTGTTGCACCTGAGTGCCTGAATATTTTAAGTTAATTAATAACTCATGAACAATCATGACAGAGTGATTAAAATCAGTGAATTTATACAAAGAAAAAAATAGCCTGCTTTTGTCAGAGACATCCAAGAACTGAAATCACTATAATGTTACTATGCTTCCACACCCCTTTACCTTGGCAACCCAAAACAGCTTGATAAAAGATTCTTCAATCTTCTTCACATTACAAGGTACACCCTATCCCTGTTCACAAGTTACAGTGAATGCACATACATCTGGCATGTACGCGCATACATCTGTTTTTAAGAAAGAGCCAACACACATTCACTTTACAAATGAAACTGGAGACCTGTATTCAGATGAATGCGCGGTTTCAGTCACACATTCAGTCACACATTCAGTACACGCTTTGAATGTGAGATGAAGAAGAGGAGGAGTTGGTCTTGCCTCCTTCTCCTACTGCAGCCCCAAATACCCCAAAGAATGTTGCTTCTCAGGGCCAGGAGCCCCAGGAACAAGATGAAGGGAGCAGACTCAAGTCTGCAGTGGGAGGAAGGAACCAGCAAAAACTGCCACACCCTTCCACTTAAGGAGATCTTCTGTGGCATTCAATAGCATTTGGCTCTCCCTGCAATGAGCTCATGGCTCAACTCAGTCATTGTACCAAGCCATGGGTAAGAAAACTTAGCTGTGGTTTGATAAGATGTCTTTATTAACCAGCAAACCATAGTTTGACAGGGTTTCTGCTAACATGTTGGAATTAGCCGTCCACATTCATGGTGATTTTCCCACCCCCAGAGAATGCTACACCACTGGACACAGAAGTAAGCCTATGAAGCAGAGTCTAAAAAATAAACATAGAGAAGCAACTCCAAACTATGGCTTGCATGTTCAATCTACACTCTGAAGTGCAAATCATGGTTTGTGTTCTAAGCAACAGTTAACAGTCAGACTAATGTTTAATGTTGTATATGAATTAAGCCAACAGTTTGTAGCTTGATGCCTTCTACAAAGAATCAGCAAATTAATCCACGTGCCAGTAGGACCTTAGCTTTCTTGACTGATAACTACTTGACTACTTTCAAACCAAGCATTTAGGCAGGATAACCAGAGCAAATTTTCATGAGACTAGTATAGGGTTGCCAGACACCCCAGGGCTGCCAGGCCCCACTAACCCACCACCAATCAGCTGGCCAGCGAGGGGGAACTTACCCTGAAAAAGAGGGAGATCCATCTAACATGCAGTGATGTGCCCACTGTGATCCAGAAGTGATGTCATCACACCCAGGTCATTGGGGTGAAGCCAAATTGACCATAGAGGTTTTGCCCAAATACCAGACCATTGCCCCAACATCCTGGAAGTTATGATGTTACCACTGGGTCATATGGTCAGTGACGTAGACACATTGCTGTACATCTGATTGGCCTCTCTGCTGTCCCTCCCATCCCCTGGCAGTGGCAACCCTAGACTAGTGGCATCTGAAATGAACAGAAATGCATGAGATTCTATGGCTGTGTGAAGCACGGGAACAAGAGACATCCCATGATAAAGGAATAACATTATAAAAACAATGTAATTGATGCTTCTGACAACTTATTTTAACCCAAAGCAGAAGGCATGGATGGACATGTGTTAAGAGACAGTATGTGTTGCAAGGCTATTTAAAGGCAAGAGTATGTGTACATGCCACAGACACACATGCCCATGTGTACTTGCATGCATACACCCAGAATAACTCGTCTTGAAATTTCCAGCAGGACTGCAGTGGGCACACCACAGTGTATCCACTACATAAACAAGGGAGCACTTAAAGGCTGTCGACAGAGCTTTCATCTGCTGCAAAAAGCTGCTCTACTTCATCCCACCAGCAGCAAGTCATTTTTCAGAAGAAATTAGACCAAGGTGCTGTTGTTATAGCAACAGTCAGAGCCACTTACCCAGCCCCAGCCCCCCAATCTCATTCTGACTTCAGTGGGCAGCTATTTCAATTATGTATAGGGAGTGACCAGGACTGCTGCTGTTTAGCGCTTTTATTGCTTCTTCAAAACAAGCCTCGAGACTGAATTCTCTTTTGGCTTTGTATTTTGACTGTAAAAGTCAAGCGCACTTCAGAGCATTTTTACACTGTTTCCCCCCCCCCCTTAAGCTCACCGGTCAGATGACCATTGAGACCACAGACAGGGAGACTCCAGTTGCTAACACAGAGTATTTAGTCTTCCATAGCACAGAAAGTATGTGTTTCCACTGATTTTTCCAGTCCTTTAATTCAGCTTCTGTCACTCCCAAATACCCTAACTAGAGCTAACAGGGGATGAACTACAAGAGAACATTCATTTCTTCACAACAGGCAAAAAAATAATGCTCCATGGAATCGTCTATGTTGGAATTTTGGTTTGAAAACCTGAACAAGTACAGAAATGAGTGTGTGGAAATTGTGGAATGGGGGTGGGGAAAGATGCCACATAATACTTGACTGTCACATGGATTATTAACAAATAAATCTATCCATAAATG
>NW_015166418.1:708953-740400 GCF_001447785.1 Gekko japonicus | reverse complement strand
ACTCTGATCTGTATAAAAATTGGGGTTTTTTTAATTCTCCGTTTCATTTCAGATGAACCATGCTGTTGTTTGTGTTCAAATGAACTGATATACTCTCCTGCAGAGATGATTGAATATTAGGCTCTTGGGACTGTAAGGCTGGAATGCGTATGGAGGTCAAATACTCCACCTTTTCACAAAGTCAAGATCTGCCACACTCCTAACAAACACATTCCTAATACGCTCCTAACAAATTGGTTGGCATCATCCAGATGATATTGTTCCTCAGTCACAAATGAGCAAAAGGTAAGTTGTTTTGAATTTTGTATTGTCTAAAGAAGCTCCATGTTTCTCATGGTCACTAGCATATAACTGGTCTTGAACAAAGGATGAGAAGTATGCTAAATGTCAGATTCCATACCGTCCTGACAGTATTTCACAGACAATAACACAGAGACATTTGTGACACTCTAATGTTCAGTCCAAGGAGACCCTCGCACCAATATATACTATATCACATTGGTAAAGGCTTTATTCCACTGCTATGTGCTCTGTTCATTAATTCCACAATAGGCTCTGCTCCACTGATTTACAAGACAAGAGGGTGTTTTTGTTCTTTGATATACTAGAAAACCATAATTGTGACACAATGTATTATCAACAGGTCAAAAGATACTCTAGCTACTATAGGTTGTGAAATGGCAGGCTGCAAGCCCCATGGTGCCTTAGAATTCATGTCGACTCCACACATTAACCTGCATGTGCACTAGTTATTTTGCAGGGATAGAAACAGGAAAACAGGGAATATTGGAGTGTATAAGAAGGCTTGACTTGTTCTCTGTCTCATCAATGTGTGATGTATCTGCCCCATCAATTTCCAATATGCATAACTAAAATGTTTCAGGATGGTAGAAATTAGTCAGATAAACTAACCGTTACTAGTTCACAAAGTTCATTTTCTATGCCTACTACCTGGAGAAAAATACAGTGACCAAAAGGTTAGCACATCATAACAGAAAGCCTTGGATCCAGTGATGTACAAGCAGAAACATAAATGGACTTAGCACACTTCCGCTTGTATAAGATCTGGTGGAACACCTCGAGCTTTCCTCTCTACATATTATAGCACTTAGAAATTGGTTGCGCAAGATCTTCTGCAAGTGGAAATGGAAGCAGGAGTACAAATAAGTCTGACTTACCATAAGCAGCTACTACAGGGGTTCCCTTGCATTTCCGTTTGCACAAGAGCACAAGTGCAAGCAGAAATTTTGCACTGGATACAACCCAAAAGCTGTGATATGTAACATATTTAAGGTACGATCCTAAGCACAGTTACACCCTTCTGACTTCAATGGGTTTGACTTGTATTTGCTTCCTAAGTATGTACCACCCACTCTGGATCAATCTACTAAGTTTTTGTGAACAAGCATGGTATCGAAAATGAGTAAGCAGGTAGCATTGTGAAATGTCTTAGCCAGGGCTTTTTTGTAGAAAAGCCCAGCAGGACCTCATTAGCATAATAGCCCACATCAACAGCAGAAACTCATTAGCATATTAGGCCACACCCCATGCCTTCCCTTGGCTTGCCTGGGCACCCCATGGCTGCGGGGAGCTTGGGCAAGTGGGCCCTTGGACAGGCCAGGGAAGGCACAGGGAGGCATTTAAATGCCTCCCTGATCCTTCCAGGCCCCCCCTTGGCCCGCCCGCCTTGGAGTCACTGTGGGGGTCGCTCTCCATGCCTTCCCTCTGTAGTCACGCACGCAGAGGTTTTGTCTGTAGTGGGCGTGGCCAACTCTGAAGCCAGCCGGAACTCCGTTCCTGTGCGTTCCTGTCCAAAAATAGCCCTGGTCTTAGCAGAAGGTTATATCAGTGGCCAGTCAGACCATGGCTGGTTCCAGGTCTGTGGGGGAGCCAGGTAGCAAATGCCCAGGGTCCTCCTCTGCCTACCACCCACCCTCTGGCATGCCTCCCCATTCTTTCCCTGCCACTCTCCCACTGCTTGTGGTTACAGCTGCCCATACTACCTGCATGCCCCTCCCTTGATGGGGCTGGACAGTGGTGTCCCCTTGCACCAAGGCTCTCTCCTTTACCTCTTCAGACTTGCTTTTGCATGACAGCTCCTCCCACATGGAACTCTCCCTAGCAATGCTATCCCATCCACTCACTCTTCTACCTGGATAAAGTGGAGGTCAGATAGCAACTTGCAGGTACCCTGTGTGACACGTAAATCACAGACAAAGCACACACTGGCTGATCCTCTGGAAAAGCTGCTCCGTAGCTTTTAAGCTACACTAACATGGATATCATTTGAAATGTGGTGTTGGGGGTAAGGATGCCAGACTCCAGGTGGGACCTGGGGATCCCCTGGAATTACAGTTTATTTCTGTACTACAGAGAACAGTTTCTCAGGAGAAAATGGATGCTTTGGAGGGTGGACTCTGTGGCATTGTATCCTGCTGAGGTCCCTCCCCTCCCCAGGCTCCATCCCCAGATCTCCAGGAGTTCCCCAGTCTGGATCTGGCAACTCCATCCTCCTAGCTGGAGAAGAGTTTTACAGGTACCATGTACCACCAAAAAGACAAATAAGTGGGTTCTAGATCAAATCAAGCCTGAACTCTCCCCAAAAGTTAAAATGACCAAACTGAGGCTATCATACTTTGGTCACATTATGAGAAGACAAGAGTCACTGGAAAAGACAATAATGCTAAGAAAAGTTGAAGGCAGCAGGAAAACAGGAAGACCCAACCTGAGACAGACTGGCTCAATCAAGGGTGCCACCGCCCTCAGTTTGCAAGACTTTAGCAAGGTTGTTAACAATAGGGCATTTTGGAGGTCATAGACTGAAAATGACTTGATGGGATGTAACACACTCACAACAAGGATATAGTTATTTCTCTCATTCAGGCACTCAGAGATAAAAAGAGGATGCAGGTTTATGCTGTAGCATCTGATTATGATATGTGTCTGAATTCAGAGGACAATGTTGAAATATAAATGCATAGTCACTGCATAACACTTTCCCCCCATAAAGATTTAAGAATAGCGTTTTAATTTCTTCACTTTCAGTCTCCTTAATACACAGAAAAGTAGTGAATGTAAACATATGACATAATAGGTACTGCAATCTGGACATGGAATATGAAGTCCCTTCGGAGCCTATACCACAATTACAGGCACAGGTGCAATTAATTTTTTTATCTTAAATTATCTGCCAGCTCAAGTGTTCCTCAGAGCAATGATTATGTCAAAGATGAGTCTTTTGTTATCCAATAGCTTTGTCCACATCTTGACTGTGATGTCAGACAGCATGCCACCTTTCCATTCCTTTATACTTACTTACAATCCATAGCCACATAACTTAACTAATACTGTTGGTTACTGTTGAAATGCACTTCCTGTGACACAGTAGTAAAGGGTTTCTGGGGGGTCACATACTCCCCTACCCTTATGTTAACATAAATTGTCTTAGAGAAACTTAGGGACGCTATTTTGATTTTAGAATGTTGTAGAAATTCAAGCCCTCCGCATCACTCACCAGTGCTTATCATGCACTGAACACCCCTCCTCAGGCTTCCATCCTCTGGCATCTTCAAATAATACAGTGAGAACCTCAACTATACTTTAAAACCAAATTTAAGTAAACATGTTTTAATGATTTGTACATGTTCTACAAGATCAGGAGGTGGCTAATTTTACAGGGCCCTAATCAAAAGGACCTGGTCCAAGTTCTAATGGATCTTATCCCTTGATTGGGATGGACTTTCCAGCAAACACAACAAGAAACTCCCTTACTGATAAATAACTTGGAACCATTTTCAGAACAGAATCACACAAAACCTGATCTTATGGTAATCAACTGAAAAATACTATTAGCTATTATTGTCCATGGACACAGAATGACATCTGTTTCTATATGGTGAAATAAATCTTTGCACTGAAAAATAAAATAAAACCCAGTTCAGTTTTATATGTGATTACTGTATAACAACTTGACTTTAAAGCTACAATGAGGTTTATTATACAGGCTAGAGACCTTTCAGTAACACAACTGTTAAAACAAAATATCACCATTGTATATGTTTACCAGAGTTCATTCAACATCCAGAAACTTGTGTCAATGACTATACTGAAAAAGCAAGAAAAAAGGCTAAGTAGCTGTCCTCCGAATTTGTCTGGTACCAAGAGGTGAGCAATAGCTAAATCCTATATAGATAGGAACTCCGGAGCAAGTGATGCTCTGTATTCTCGGTGCTTGGGGGAGGAAGAACTTCTAGTGTCCTGGCCCCACTCTGGACCTCCTGATGGCACCTGGTATTTTTGGTCACTGTGTGACAGAGTTTTGGACTGGATGGGCCATTGGCCTGATCCAACATTTGCTTCTCCTATGCTCTCTTATGTTCTTAAATTCATTGAAGTCAATGGGTTTGGAAGGGTATAACTTCATTTAGGATTGCACTGTTAGTGGACTAAACCATTGTTTAAAGCTGTGATCCTTGCCACAATTCCTTGGCAGTAAATTGTATTTACACTAATAGGACTTATTTCTAAGTAAAGGATTTATTATTGTGGTGGGAACTCTGCAGACAATTAAAACTAGCTGCCTCAGTATGACATGGGTTGGTTAATCCATGGGCTCTTTCCACTGTGGACTTCCATTTCACACATGGAGCTCATTTCTTTGCCTCTGCTATTTCTGCGAACATACAGAGCTGACAATGTCTCTCATGACATCCACAATCCTGGGAAATTCTGTTCTACAGAACCCACTGGAATGAATGGCTGTTGCACAGCCAGCCAGCTGTGGTGAGAGCCAGTGTGGTGTAGTGGTTAGAGTGTCAGACTAGGATCTGGGAGGTCCAGGTTTGAATTCCCACTCTGTCATGGAAGCTTTCTGGATGACTTTGGGCCAGTCACTTTCTCAGCCAAACACACTCTCACAGGGTTGTAGTGAGGATAGAGTAGAGGAAAAGAGAATGATGTAAGCCACTTTAGGTCCCCACTAGGGACAATGGTGGGATATAAAAGAAGTAAATTAACAACAACAAAGTAGCTGTCTTGCATCCGTTGCAATCGGACTAACATAAGAGATCCTTCCAATAAATGTCCTTAAAGGAGCAATAATTTAATTCTTCCCACATTTTATCACAATGTGACAAAGGAATGCAGAAGGTACTCTGAGATATTTTGGGCATTAGTCTCAGAAATACAGAATGTTAGTGTATCACTCAAATTCAACTAAGAAATTAAAATCTGAGTTATTGGCAAATATAATCTCATTCATATTTTAGAGGTGTGTGTGTTTACGTGGGTGCCTGTGTGATTTCAACTGGGAAACCTCTATTTTGGACTACTGTATAAAAGGCTGAGTACACACACTTGATCTTAGCCAAAAGGCCGAGAAGCGATAAAAAAGGCTGAGTAGATGAGGCAAGTAGGATGAAAACTCAAACTTGGAAGTGTATTGACAGTAATCCTCAATTATGGTAACAGACCAGATAACAAATAAAGTGGTGTGAAGACTAACATATTAATGTTTGGACATGCCCAAAGTCTGTATCACCTTCCTAAATGTCTCCTGAGATACGAATTCACACACACCCCTCAGTATTTCACCACAAATTATGCTGCCCGGCCTTTTACTCTTTAATAAGATACCTCAGTCTGTTTTATGTCTGAAGAAGAGACAAACAAAAGATTAACAGAGAAAAGAATTATTTACTACTCTTCTAACCATCAAATAATTTCAGCCTTTACCTAATTAAATGCTCCATCAGTCAGAAAAAGTTATTCAAATATATACTCGTGGTTCAGTTTCCGGACCCTCAACAGTGCAATCCTTCTTTTCAGTGTGTGAGAGTTCAATAAAAGGATCAAAGGAAGGGAACCTTGCCCTAATAGATAAGAGGAAAAGCCCCAAATGTCAGAAATAGATTTTGGGAGCCACTTGTGTGTGACCAACATACAATCACATTTGAGAAGGTAGGTTGTATTTCTATAAAACAAAAACCACACTCCCACTTCATTCATGCAAAACTAACAATGGGATAATGTTCAATTTATTGAATGTGCACAGTTCTGTGGCTGCTTTTCCTTTCCCCAACCTGAGGGGCACCTGGAACAACGAAAGGCAAATTGGATAGCATGATGGTCCATTTGTTCCACTGTTAACAAGTACACATGTCCTGTTCAACCATGCTGTTCTCTCTCACATACACAGACAAGATAGGCCTGGTATGTAAATACAGCAAGAGAGCCATAGGAGAACCCTTCCTACTTTATATGTATCAACAGCCAGATGCTGCTTGATCTCAGGGACTCAGGAGTCATCAAGGCCCACAGGCAAAACTAAAACTAGATCTATTTTGTTATTTCTTTGCACATTTCTAAGTATATTTCCCCCTTGCATCTTCCAGATAGTTTTCAGTAAAGCCCATGGAAGTGTTTGCCCAGTTCTCATAACCCAATAATAGCAGTGACAGCAGGAAGAAAACAATTCCTTCCTAAGAGGAAATGAAAGAGCCAGAAATGCTTGCTTATTTACTTCTATCCCACTTTCTTCCCTGATTGGGACCCAAAGCAGCTTTTCATACATACCCTTCTCCTTTTCCCCACTTAATCCTCACTACAGCGTTTGGCTGAGAGACTGTAATGGGCCCAGGGTCACCCAGCAAGCTTCTCTGGCAGAGTGGGGATTCAAACCTAGTCATCCCAGGTCCTAGTTTACTGTTTGCCTTTGCAGGCGCAAAATGCGTAGGGTGATGTCCGCCCCAGTCATTTCATAGTTTGGAAGAAAAGCACGCATAGAAGTGTGCTGGTGTGTTTTGTGCCCCTAACCGCTGTCTGCCACTTGATAGCGAATCCCACAGCAATACTCAAGAACTCTGAAACGCTGCTGTTTGGGATGGAAAACTACTGTCTTGGGGTTTGGATAAGGATCCCAAGAAATTCTTAATTTCAGCAGTTTGCAGAAGGCCCATGCGGCTCAGCCGCCATTGTTTTCTTACACCGTTTTAATGTTAGGCATCCATAGACAGCCAAAAGGGCCCCCCAACCCAAAGAAAAGAAAAAGATGGCGGTGCAGCAGGAGGTTGTGCTTGCCCCTGCGGCCAAAATTTGAGAACTAAGCTGAGCTGCTACAGAATAATAACTGCTCCGGCCCGGAATGTGCTGCAGACTAAACTGGAAACAAATGCTGGGCAAGGGGGAGCTAAAATGCCCCAAAATACATCATTCGCCCTGACGCGGACCCAACCTGTTGTGGCATTCTGGACCGGCCTGTTCAACAAGAGCTTCGCCATTCACTGCCTCAGGCTGGCGTGAGGTCTTTCCCGGCACTGGCAGAGCGAGTGCTGGCTACGCGACCAGAGCCCGGGCGGTGCAGTGGCCATTTTCGGGGCTGAGGCTGGAGCACTCTCGTGACGGTGGCTGTGTGCTCTGTGGCGGCAGCAGGCTCCCTGAAGGTGGCTGGGAGCCTGCCATTGCTAGTGGCAGTGAATCCACGGTCACTGGTGGGGGTGTTGGGGGAGGGTTCCCCCTTTCTTCGCCCCCCCCGGGAGACTGGGAAATGGGACACCACAGCGGTGGGAACATTGCCGAGAGCCGAGCAGTTGGCCTGGCAAGGGCCAAGGGCCGCCGAGGATTACGTCCTGTGGGATTGTGACGGTGGGGAAGTCGGACAGGAAGATTGGAGACTACTAAGCGGACCGCAGACCCCTCCCCTGTACCATCAGGATCGGATGGACAGGGGGACCCTGAAGATCATGGAGAGGTTAGCTGGGAGGACGGAGCGCCCCTAGTGCCTGGTCCACAGAGAACCCAACAAACAAGAGTCAGAGAGCGAATAGAGTCAAACTCCATTGAATTAGGAACAACCCTCTGACTCCCTCCCCCCCCCCCGGCTTTCCCATCACAGGCGTGGAATTTTACAACTAGGCTCTGCTGAGTGATACAGTTGCTGATGCCAATTTGAAGGTTTAGAATGTATTTTTTCTTGCTAATTGTTTAAATTCCAGTGTGACTGTTAATTGGTTAGATAGTTTAGCACCAGTACTGTTCTTGTATAGATTAGGCCAGGTTAAATAGTTTCTGTGAGGTAGTATAGGTGAATGGCTGTCTAGGTTGGGATTTTAGTATAAGCATTGGGAGTTTTATGGCAGATTAGGTTATTTTTTAGTTGATTGTCATCAGCACTGAGACCTGGAGCAGTGTTCAGCTCGTATGCAGGAGAAATAGCATTTGTAAGCTACCAGTGGTCTGAAGCACTTACGTGGACCTGCGGTGGCTGCAATGTCTGGACAGCAAATTCCGGTGCTCCTGGGGAAGGGGAAGTATGGCGGTGGGTCCAGGCGAAGTATGAAGGGAAGGACGCTGAGAAACAAAAGGGCTCGGCGCCCTTCCAGCCTGCGACCCATCCCAAGGGTTGTCGGCAGTGGGGCCAGGATGAAATACTCCCCTCCGTCATTGGTGTTGTGCAATGCCAGGTTGATTAACAAGACCACGGTCCTTTGGGACTTTGTGGTGGACCAACGTGCTGACCTGGCGTGCATGACTGAGACCTGGGTGCGGGAGGGGAGACGGTAGCTCTTTCCCAACTTTGCCCCCCCAGGGTTCTCGGTCCTCCACCAATCACGGACTAGGGGGCAGTGGACTAGTGGTTATTTTCATTCGGGAGGATTGCTCCTTCAGGTCACTCCCACTGCTGGAGATCATGGGCATGGAGTGCGTCGGACTGGTGTTGGAGGCCGTGGAGAGTTTGGTGATCTGGCTGGTGTACTGACCGCCTAATGCACCGGCCAGTAGCCTGCTGTCCCTGATGGAGGCCCTATCAGGCTGGGCGCTCAAGCAAACTTATCAGGCTGGGTGCTAAAGCAACCTAGACTGGTAGTCTTGGGTGACTTCAACGTCCATGCTGATGACACGACCTCCAATCAGGCAATGGATCTAGTGTCGTCCATGGTGGCGCTAGGACTCTCCCAACTTGTATCGACCTCCACGCACCGGGCCGGTCACAGACTCGATTTGGTCTTCGCGGCTGAGGTGTTAGTGGACCGGATTACTGCAGAGGCAGTACCATGAAGGCCCTGAAGGCCCATCTGAATGTTCCAGTTTAGGCAGCGAGCCTGACCCTGACCCTGTTTAGGCAGCGAGCAGATTTTAGCTCGCCCACAGAGCCAAATGGACCCAATACGGTTTCAGAAGGCCCTGCGTGATCATAGGCCCCCTGGTGGCTCATTAGATGATTTTGTGGAGGACTGGCATGGCCGACTCTCCACAGCCATAGACAAGATCACTCCCAGGCACCCTCTCCACACTCGCTCTAGGCTGGCACCCTGGTATACCCAGGAGCTACGGCGTATGAAGCGAGAACTGAGACGGCTAGAGAGACGGTAGTGCCATGCTCGCGACGAGGCCACAAGAGCATCCTATAGGATGTTTATGAGATCCTATGAGATGGCAGTCAAAGTTGCAAAGAGGGATTTCTATGCAACCACGATTGCATCTACTAGCTCTCGCCCAGCCCAATTGTTTAGGACGATTCAGTCTTAAATGACTCTGCCACATGGCAGACAAAATATTAGTGAATTGGATATTGGCTGTGAGGCATTTGCGAACTATTTCACAGATAAAGTCTTGGCGCTCTGCCGCGACCTCCCCGCCACAGTTGAAACAGTGAGTGAACTTGAGGCCCCCTGCATGTCTTTGATTCCGGGTTTGGGTTACTTTGGGCCACTCAGTCTGGAGGAAGTTGACAGACTGCTCGTATCTGTGCGCCCAACCACATGCAGCCTGGATCCCTGCCCCTCCTGGCTCATTAAAGCGGGCCACGGGGGGTTGCGAGGTGCCCTATGGGAGATTGTCAACATGTCCCTCTCTGAAGGGCAGTTCCTGAGGGCACTCAAGGAAGCGATAGTCCGCCCTCTTCTGAAAAAACCAACTTTGGACCCGGCTGTATTGGCCAACTATTGGCCGGTGTCCCATTTGCCATATTTGGGCAAACTTATAGAGAGGGTGGCGGCGATACAGCTACAGGGCTTTCTGAATGACACTTCCATCTTAGACCCTTTCCAGTCTGGCTTTCGCTCGGGATATGTGACGGAGACTGTGCTGGTCGCCTTGACTGATGACCTCCGGAGACATCTGGATCGAGGCGGCGCGGCGGCGCTGTTGTTACATCTGTCGGCTGTGTTCGACACGGTAGACCACCAGTTGCTGACCCGCTGTCTCGCCGACGTGGGGATATGGGGGCTTGCCCTTCAATGGCTTGCCTCTGGGGAACAACAGTCCCGCAGACGCCCACTTGAATGCGGTGTGCCTCAGGGGGCAGTGCTTTCCCTGATGTTGTTTAACATCTACATGCGCCCCCTTGCTGAGATTGCCTGGAGGCATGGGCTGGGATGTCATCAATATGCAGATGACACCCAGCTCTATCTGATGCTGGGCGGCCGATCGGACTCCACGGCAGAAGATCTACACCAGGCGTTACAAGCTGTAGCTGGTTGGCTCAGGCTGAGCCAACTGATGCTAAACCCAGTGAAGATGGAGGTCCTGGGCCTGAGCTGTGCCGGTTTGGGGATAGGGATCCCTCTCCTGACCTTCGATGGGGCGCTTTTGGTGCTAGCGTCGGAGGTTAGGAGTTTGGGAGTGCGCCTGGACTCCTCGCTAACTATGGAGGCCCAAGTGGCAGCCACTGCCAGGTCGGCCTTTTACCATTTCAGGCTGGCCCGGCAGTTGGTCCCTTTCGTTGACCGCGATGACCTGGCTACAGTGATCAACGCGACGGTCACCTCGAGGTTAGACTACTGTAACGTTCTCTACGTGGGGCAGCCTTTGTCACAAATCAGGAAGCTGCAGCTAGTGCAGAATGCTGCAGCCAGGCTCCTGATGTGTCTCCCCAGGCAGGAGCACATCCGACCTGTGCTGAAAGCGCTGCACTAGCTGCCAATAGCGTACCGGTCGGGGACGCAACATCTGCTGGTGATTCCAGGCCCTAAAGAGGCCAGGCTTGCAGTTACTAGGGCAAAAGCCTTTTCGGTGGCGGCTCCTATCTGGTGGAATGAGCTCCCGGAGTAGATCAGGGCCCTGCAGGACCTTATGCAGTTCGGCAGGGCCTGCGAGACGGAGCTCTTCCGCCAGGCTTATGAGTAGGAGCCACCTCTACCACCAACAAGCTTGGAAAAACGGGGTGCAGGAGTGGCCCTGAGATTGATCACACTGCGATTCTACGACGTGTGGGCGCCACTGAGTTTAAGACCTGATTCTGGATACCATCCCCACCATCTTTAAACTGAAGATCATGATCAGCTTGAAGCACTTTATTTGTATATTAGAAATGTTGTTTTAGTCTGTTTTTACTATGTTTTTATATTGGCATGTGTGCCCTTCTATTAGCCACCCTGAGCCCGCTTGCAGGGAGGGCAGCCTATGAATTGAAATAAATAATAAATCAAATAAAAAATAGTTTAACCTACTAGCCAATACACCATCCCAGCCCTCTAGCTGGGAGCACAATTTGTACTTCTGCAGGATCTTTCTAGCTGGCCATTCTGTGGATTCACTTGGTGAGCACTCCCATTTTGGATGCGGCCTCTGAGCAATGCTTTTTAAATCAGACTTTTAAACAAATTCATCAAATGGATAGGGGTACGGTGTTGTTCATTAATTACAGCACATGAAATATAACCAGTAGGTACTCTAAAGACTAGGGTTGCCAACCTCCAGATGTAACCTGTGGACCTTCCATAATTACATCTGATCTCCAGACTAAAGAGATCAGTTTCCCTGGAGAAAATGGGTGCTGGAGGATAGACTCTATTTTACTTGCTGAGGTCCTTCCCCTCCCAAACCCCACCCTCTCCAGACTCCATTGCCAAATCTTCAGGAACCCAGAACTGGTAATTCTACATGACATTTTACTCTGTAGTGTGGAACATAAGCAATTCATCTATGATGTATTTCAGCTAAGAAATGTTGGAGTTTTGATTCTGGTGAAAATGTCACTGATGCAGCAATCTTTGTGCACAACAAATGAGACACAGGGACCCTTATCTCTCCAGAAATTGACTGTGCACAGAGAATTTCAGAGATGTTTGCCCTGCATGCTGAGAATTCTGGAAGCAAAGCACTTCGTTTGTACAATTCTGCCAGTCTGCCATCATTTGTACAAGTCTGCCGGTCTGCCAGTTAAGAGCTGCCTCACAAGGCCTGCTCTTGATTCCCCCACCTTCAAAGGTGAGGTGGATGGCAACCAGAGACAGGGCTTTTTTCGTGGCGGCTCCTACCTGGTGGAATGAGCTCCCAGAGGAGATCAGGGCCCTGCGGGACCTTTCACAGTTCCGCAGAGCCTGCAAGATGGAGCTCACCCGCCAAGCTTCTAATTAGGAGCCGCCACTACCACCTCCACCAACTACCGTAAGGGATGGCCCAATAAAAAACTTTTACAGTGCCACAATGGATTGGTGCCGCTGAAATGGGCTCTGGGTTAATATCCCCTGGGTTAATATTTTCAAGCCTTCATCTTGATTTGACTGAAGCAATAATACCACTGAGCACTTTATTAATGTTATTCTGATTGTTTTATTTTGATTTTAATGTTTTATACTGGCACTTGGTGCCCTTGTTGTGAGCCGCCCTGAGCCCACTTGCGGGGAGGGCGGGATAAAAATGTGAGAAATAAATATAAAGAAATAAGTAGTGGCACCTCGCTTACAGATTTCCCTTCCCCAAAGCTTGCCTGGAGCCCATACTGCTCTCTTTTAGGCACTAGGCCAAAATGTTTCTATTCACCCTGGCTTTTAATTAAGGAGCCTTTTAACAGGAGGCAGCAATCACCACCATCCCAAAGAAAACGAAATGCAAGAAAGCAAAGTGGCTCTCTGATGAGGCTTTACAAATAGCAGAGGAAAGAAGGAAAGCGAAAGGCAAAGGCGAAAAGGAAAGATTTACCCAACTGAACGCAGATTTCCAGAGAACAGCAAGGAGAGATAAGGAGGCCTTCCTGAATGAACAGTGCAAAGTAATAGAAGAAAACAATAGAATGGGAAGGACTAGAGATCGCTTCAAGAAAATTGGAGAAATCAAGGGAGCGTTCCATGCAAAGCTGGCCATGATAAAGGACAAAAATGGTAGGGACCTAACAGAAGCAGTAGAGATTAGGAAAAGATGGCAAGAACACATAGAAGAACTATGTTTGCCAAGAAAACCCCATGGACAGTATCAAAAGGCTAAAAGATATGACGCCGGAAGATGAGCCCCTCAGGTCGGAAGGTGTCCAATATGCTACTGAGGAAGAGCAGAGGACAAGTACAAGTAACCCCAGAAAGAGTGAAGCGGCTGGGCCAAAGCCGAAAGGACGCTCAGTTGTGGATGTGTCTGATGGTGAAAGGAAAGTCTGATGCTGCAAAGAACAATACTGCATAGGAACCTGGAATGTAAGATCTATGAATCAAGGTAAGCTTGACGTGGTCAAAAATGAGATGGCAAGACTGAACATTGATATCCTAGGAATCAGTGAACTAAAGTGGACAGGAATGGGCGAATTTAACTCAGAAGACCATTATATCTACTACTGTGGCCAGGAATCTCGTAGAAAAAATGGTGTGGCCTTTATAGTCAACAAGAGAGTGCAAAAGGCAGTACTGGGATACAATCTCAAAAATGACAGAATGATTTCTGTCCGATTCCAAGGCAAACCATTCAACATCACAGTAATCCAAGTCTATGCCCCAACCACTGATGCAGAAGAGGCTGAAGTGGACCGGTTCTATGAAGACCTACAACACCTCCTAGAACTAACACCAAAAAATGATGTCCTCATCATCATAGGGGACTGGAATGCTAAAGTAGGAAGTCAAAAGGTAACTGGAATAACAGACAAGTTTGGCCTTGGAAAGCAAAATGAAGCAGGGCAAAGGTTAACAGAGTTTTGTCAAGAGAACACACTGGTCATAGCGAACACCCTTTTCCAACAACCTAAGAGGCGACTCTACACATGGACATCACCAGATGGGCAACACCGAAATCAGATTGACTATATAATTTGCAGTCAAAGATGGAGAAGCTCTATCCAGTCAGTAAAAACAAGACCTGGAGCTGACTGTGGTTCAGATCATGAGCTACTCATTGCAAAATTCAGACTTAAACTGAAGAAAATTGGGAAAACCACGAGGCCATTCAGGTTTGACCTAGATCGCATCCCTGATGAATATACAGTAGAGGTGAAGAATAGATTCAAGGGTCTGGATTTGATAGATAGAGTGCCTGAAGAACTATGGACAGAGGTTCGTGACATCGTACAGGAGGCAGCAATCACCACCATACCAAAGAAAAAGAAATGCAAGAAAGCAAAATGGCTTTCTGATGAGGCTTTACAAATAGCAGAGGAAAGAAGGAAAGCGAAAGGCAAAGGCGAAAAGGAAAGATTTACCCAACTGAACGCAGATTTCCAGAGAACAGCAAGGAGAGATAAGGAGGCCTTCCTGAATGAACAGTGCAAAGTAATAGAAGAAAACAATAGAATGGGAAGGACTAGAGATCTCTTCAAGAAAATTGGAGAAATCAAGGGAGCGTTCCATGCAAAGCTGGCCATGATAAAGGACAAAAACGGTAGGGACCTAACAGAAGCAGAAGAGATTAGGAAAAGATGGCAAGAATACACAGAAGAACTATACAAGAAAGACCTCAATGTCCTTGACAAACACGACGGTATAATCACTGACCTTGAGCCAGACATCCTGGAATGTGAAGTTAAATGGGCCTTAGAAAGCATTACTAACAACAAAGCTAGTGGAGGTGATGGTATTCCAGCTGAGCTATTCAAAGTCTTAGAAGATGATGCTGTTAAAGTTCTGCACTCCATTTGCCAGCAAATTTGGAAAACGCAACAGTGGCCACAGGATTGGAAAAGATCAGTATACATTCCAATCCCAAAGAAGGGCAATGCCAAGGAATGTTCAAACTATCGCACAATTGCACTCATATCACACGCTAGCAAGGTCATGCTCAAGATCCTACAAGCTAGGCTTCAACAGTACGTGGATAGAGAACTACCAGAAGTACAAGCTGGGTTTCGAAGAGGTAGAGGAACGAGAGATCATATTGCCAACATTCGCTGGATTATGGAGAAAGCAAGAGAGTACCAGAAAAATATCTACTTCTGCTTCATTGACTATGCTAAAGCCTTTGACTGTGTGGATCACAACAAACTATGGCAGGTCCTTAAAGAGATGGGAGTACCAGACCACCTCACATGTCTCTTGAGAAACCTGTATAAGGGCCAAGAAGCGACAGTTAGAACCGGATACGGAACAACTGATTGGTTCAGCATAGGAAAAGGAGTACGACAAGGATGTATACTGTCACCTTGCTTATTTAATATATATGCAGAGTACATCATGCGAAATGCTGGCCTGGATGAATCACAAGCGGGAATTAAGATTGCTGGGGAAAAGATCAACAACCTCAGATATGCAGATGATACCACTCTAATGGCTGAAAGTGAAAAGGATCTAAAGAGCCTCTTGCTCAGAGTAAAAGAGGAGAGCGCAAAAGTGGGCTTGAAGCTCAACATCAAAAAAACTAAGATCATGGCATCCGGCCCCATCACTCCTTGGCAAATAGAAGGGGAAGTCGTGGAAGTAGTGACAGACTTCACGTTCCTGGGATCCCAGATCACCGCAGACTGTGACTGCAGCCATGAAATTAAAAGACGCCTGCTCCTTGGGAGGAAAGCGATGGCGAACCTAAACAGCATGATAAAAAGTAGAGACATCACCCTGCCAACAAAAGTCCGCATGGTCAAAGCAATGGTATTCCCAGTAGTCATGTATGGCTGCGAGAGCTGGACTATAAGGAAGGCCGAGCGCCGAAGAATAGATTCTTTTGAATTATGGTGCTGGAGAAGACTCTTGAGAGTCCCTTGGACTGCAAGGAGATCAAATCAGTCAATCCTAAAAAAATCAACCCTGACTGTTCCCTGGAAGGCCAGATACTGAAGCTGAAGCTCAAATACTTTGGCCACCAAATGAGAAGGGAGCACTCACTGGAGAAGACCCTGATGCTGGGAAAGATTGAAGGTCAAAGAAGACGGGGACGGCAAAGGATGAGATGGTTAGACAGTGTCATAGATGCAACGAACATGAAATTGAGCAAACTTCAGAGGACGGCGGAAGACAGGAAGGCCTGGCATGATCTGGTCCATGGGGTCACAAAGAGTCGGACTCGACTGTGTGTCTGAACAACAAATTGTCCTGCATCCCCAAATCATAGAATACTGTACTAACACTGCATGATAGCAATAATTTCTAACCGGTTTCTCCTGTATGGAAAAGTGAATCCAGTGGCAAATGACAGTGTAATGATCCTGCAGTATCCAATGACACAAGATGCAGGTCCCGATTTCAATCAGGATTAACAGCAGAATGCACAAAATGTTAATAAAGGGCATTTTCCACGTGGGTCCATGGACACACACACACAACACATACAAGACCAACCTATTCAAGGCTTCAAGATGTCTTCTTACAATGAATCAATACAAAATAATCAGACTACTAGGGTTGCCACTGCAGTATCCAATGACACAAGATGCAGGTCCCGATTTCAATCAGGATTAACAGCAGAATGCACAAAATGTTAATAAAGGGCATTTTCCACGTAGGTCCATGGACACACACAACACATACAAGACCAACCCATTCAAGGCTTCAAGATGTCTTCTTACAATGAATCAATACAAAATAATCAGACTACTAGGGTTGCCAACCTCCAGGTATTGCCTGGAGATCTACTGGGATCAGTTCCCCTGCAGAAAATGGAAGGTGGACTCTAGAGCATTATACCCCACTGAAGTCCCTCCCCTTCCCAAACCCCACTCTCCTCAGGCTCCACCCCCCAAGTCTCCAGGTATTTCCCAACCCAGAGGTGGCAACCCTACAGGACACTCAGTGGTCTGCAGCATTTTGTTGTTCAGTCGCACAGTCGAGTCCAACCTTTCGCGACCCCATGGACCAGATCATACCAGGCCTTCCTGTCTTCCGCCGATGTCTCTAAATTACAGCAGTGACTAAAACATCCCACCCAACTTGGTGAACAAAAAAAACTAAGAGTTAAAGAAGAAATTATTTTCTTCATTTGTACCCCATCTTTCACCACAATAGGGACCCAAAGTGGTCTCCATTTTATCCTCACAACAACCTCATGCGGTAGGTTAGGCTGAGTGTGACTCACCCAAGGTCACCCAATGAATTTCCATGGCACAAGTAGGGATTCGAACCTTGGCCTTCCAGATCCTAGTCCAACACTCTTAATCATAATTTATACACTGGCTCTCGTCTGCTAGACGTCTGTCTACTTTTAATGCACACAACAAGGGTTATCATATATGTGTGGAGGGTGCATTCACTTTTAGCTAGCATAAAGAAGCCCTTTTTCTTGTACTGCTTTCACAGAAACCAGCTATATACACTGCTGTCTTTTTTTTACTAATGGCTCAACTCCTTGGTCCCGTAGCAGGGTTGTGCCTTTTAACAATGCTAAACAGATGCACAGGGGAGTTTTTATTTTCAAAAAAAGGCATCTTTTCCTGTCAGATTCTATGTGAGGAAGCAAGATTCAAGGCAAAGTGAGGGCTCTGCTGCTTTTTTATGGAAACCCCTTGAAAGCACGAAGCACAATGCTGCTTTACATGCCGTCTTGAGGTGTATTGTGAAAATACACATTCACACAGAGGGAACTTCTGTTGACCATACTAGACTCATTAATGGGATTTCATTTGAATCATTTCATCCTACAGCAGCAAAAAGGATGCATTCTGCCATGGACAGCTTCTGTCTGTCCCAAATCTAAAGGATTAGAGTTATATTGATATTTAGTTCTTGAGAGGAAGCATTTCCAGAGGCATGGAGGTATTAATGTCCTTCTCTCGTGGCATGCAATAGTGATGTTTATTCTTGTTGCAGTGATTGCATTCCCATCACTAGCACACTAGGTTTCCTGGGCTTTTGTGGCATCTCGAAACATACCTGCTGAAATTCAAAACCTATTCACAAAAAGTGCTGCCAATACTCCTGTGACAAAGGTGTATATTTTACACAACTGTCAGAAGCACAAATCTTAAAGTTGCCACTGGACTCTAAATTTGTTCTACTGCTTCAGACCAACACGACTAACCATCTGGACATGAAATCATAGTTACTTAGCAGAATTTGTCTCCTCTTTCTTTAGAGCAAGGGAGAGAACACATTCAGCAAGACAAACAGCAGTGATTTTTTTTTTTTTGGTCCAGTGCCGTAGGAGCCAGTCATTATCATAGATCAGTCTGTGCACAAGGCAAGAGATGTGTGCTTATCAAGGGCTTTCTTTCAGTCTTATAGCCTTAGAGATGGTCAGCCATGTGCAGACAAACCCAGTGATTCTATGTACCCAGGTGGCAATTCTGAGGGCTTAAGACTCACTTTTGCTGAGTGGTCTTAGGATCATGTCTTTACTGATGGATGTTTTGCCTGAATAACTGTGTAAAGGAGGTGTGTGTTGGGGGAGCTCAGCAGGGCCTTCTGGTTTAGACTGTAATTATGGCCACGGAGTCTGCTGTTCTGGAAATGATTCTTATTTTCTTGCAGGGCTAAACAAGGGGGGGAAATGAACCATGCAGCACCAGACCTTGGTTTAATGATCAAGGTCATAAATTACTGTTGGGTTACTTAGACTCTAAACAGCACAGGGAGAGGGAAACAGGTGGTATTTCTTTTCTTTTCTGTGCGTCACAAACAAGCAAACATTTATGACAGGCAAGCTTTGTTAGGTAAATTAAGGAAAATTGCATGAAAAGCAAATGGAACAAATCTAAGTGGAATTACCTAGAAATCTGAATTGCATAACAATTTATTGAGCCATAATTTTTTTTCCCTTTAAAGTAACTATCTTGTCAGCAGCTTCACTTTCCTAATACTTCTGATTTATTTTCAGAGTATCAATTAGTGGATTTAATATATAACTAAGGACCTGATTTTATAGTTTCAAACAGCCATATTAACAATGATTTGGGAGAGATTTTTACCTTCAAGTGTGGAAGCAGCCTTAGGGCAAATTCATTCTGGTCCCCCCCCCCCCCCCCCACTCATGTAAGGGGATAAAAACCATATACACTAACATTTAAACAGTTTTGCCATGAGTACACACTGCCTGAACAAATGTCGGGGATTCTAGGTGTAATTTGTGGGCAAATGACAAGGAATGGTATCTGCTTCAGGTAGCTGATGTCAAAGATGGGATTATTTAGCTGCATACAGATGTACCAGGAGAAAGCAGCAGGTGGAGATTTCTCCAAAAACACTTCTGCCTTTATTCCTCAGCTGACACACATACAGTCTGTGGATCAAATCCAGATTTGTGATTCACACACACATATCCACCATGCATCAGGAAGGTAATATCAATTGTTTTTGTACGGTTCAAACATTATTTAGTGTTTTCATAAGTTTTTTTGAACTTCATAAACTGCTCTGAGCAGCAAGGATAATGGCTTTGTGGTTGACACAAGGGCCAGCCAATCAGCACTCTGCTCAACTCTTCTTTACAAAGGAAGGAAGGACTTTTTTTGATGGACAAAAGGATTAGGTTACCAACCGCACGGCAAATCTTAGAGCCAATGTGAGGGATGCCGAAGATCTGAAACCCACTATGGATTTCAGTGCATTAACCAAAGGTCAGTGGTATATAGTGGACCAAGGAGAGCCTGTAGTCCATTAGATAAGGGCACTAGGAGAAGCAGGCGATCTTATGAAAAGTGCTCTCGCACGCTTTGAATCTTACCTAGACAGTAACAGCTCTGACATGCAAAGGAACTAGAGGCCAGTGGAGCACTCATCTGCAGTGGAACCTCTGGCATAAAGAAAAGTTGGGAGCCACTGTACCTGTGTTCCTCCTCGCCCAGTCAAGCAAAGAGGAACACAGATACACTGGCCCCACTGTGGCCAGGCCAGCATGGTCACAGCAGCACCTGGCTTCCCTATGTCAGCAGTGCCAGTGTGCCCCTCTACTGGCATTACCTTGCTCAGGCCAGAAAAGCACAAGCAGAGTGCTGCCCAGCTTTCCCCTGTGCTGGTGGCAGTGCAGCTGATGAGTGGCATGGGCAGAGAAGCACGGCATTACCTATACTCCTCTTTACTGACCCCACTGTGCCCAGGCTGGCAAAGATGAGCATTGGCACAGCCATACCTGGCTTCACCCTAGGTTTGCCAACCTAGAGAGCTCTGGGAATTATAACTTATCTCCAGACTACAGAGAGGAGTTCTCCTGGAGAAAATGGCTGCTGTGGAGAGTAGACTGTATAGTGTTATAACCTGCTGAGGTCCCTCCCCTCTTGAAAGTCTACCCTCCCCAGGCTTCACCTCCAAATCTCCAGGAATTTCCCAACCTGGAGTTGGAAACCCTTCTTTGCCTTGTGCCAGAAGAGGCATAGTGGGTCTGGAGAGGACAAGCATGGCAGTGCCTGCCTTTACCCTCCTGGCTTGGGGGGGGGGGAGTGTGGCTGGCAAGGAACAATGGTACCTCCTTTGCATTCTACCAGAAGCCAGAGATTCATTTCCAAGATTTTATACTATTTAATTTGTGAGAACATTTTGGTGACTGCACCCAAATCATTCCAAGGTGCTATTTTATTTTAGCAATAGGAAGAGACACCAAGTTTATGCATCCAAATGAAAGCCAAACAAGCAGCTGCTAAAGTCCAAACTGCTGTGCATGTCAGAGTGCAAATAGCTTATTTTCTGCTACAAAGGCCACAAACAGCTTGGCCTTCCAAGAGGTGTTTGAGAGGAAGCCCCAGTGAAGCAAATCAGCTGATGAGGCATGTTGAGGATCACAGTCGACAGCCTTTGAAAGAGATGGGATGCCAAGAGGAAACGGTTTATGTTTGACATTTTTTCCTGAGGGTATAACAGAAGCTGTGTGCACCGAGGAGGGATAGCTTCAAGAACACGGATCAGGAGGTCAAACGACACCACAGAAAAAGGCACAAACAGAGCAGCAGAAGAGACAGGCATATGGAACATCTCAACTGGTATACTGCCACACCAACTAGAAAAAGGTTGGGGCCAAAGAAAAGCTTTCTATATGTACAGCAGAGCAAGTGGGGGAAAAGAAGAAGTTTTGATTATAACACAATGAAATATATCAGTAATAAAACAGGCCTTATCCACGGGGTTGCGAAGAGTCGGACTAGACTGTGCGACTGAACAACAACAAAAAATTAAATATCCATCCACTTCGAGAAACAAAAATGCAAGACTACCTCTTCTGTGTAATGAAGTAGGACAACCACCCTCAATCTATTGCTGTTTTTATTTAGGTTTCCTTCATTCTACAGGTGCCAGACTATAGTACAAAGCAGTTATAAAATGAGGCTCATTGTATACATATTTAAGGGATGATGCAGAGTTGCAGACTGCTGCAAAGATTACCTTTATTTAGTTATTAGATTTTCATCCTGTCCTTCCTTCAAGGAGCTCAAAGTAGCTTGCACAGCCACCTTCTCCAGTGCTACCCTCACAATGAACCTGTGAGGTAGGCTAAGGTGAACAAGAGAGTTTCCCCAATCATAGGTTGACACACTACCTTTTATATTACACCAGGGGTCACTTTTACATACTCTCATGAAGCAGCCAGACGCACCCTATGAAGCGGTGCTTTTTTACTGGAACAGAGAAAATAATGTGTAACGACCACTTCAGCTGCAGTGCCAGGGTCACAAATGTCACCCCTGAAATATTTATATCCCGCCTTTACCCATGGCTGAAGGTGGCTTACAAAATATAATTTAAAACATTAAATAATAATAAAACAGCCCCAATGCCTCTCCCATCCTAATGAAATGCTAACAACTTACAGTCCCTTAACAGCTCTGGTTAATAAAACAGATGTAAAGTGCGGGAAATCACTGTGGTTATGAAGCCAGAACAGTGATAATCACAAGCGCTATCAGGGCCAAAGTGGCATTTCTCAGGGAACCAGTAAAACTTGTAACATGATGTTCACTCTCCTCCCACCCCATAATACAACTCTGAAAGAAAAAAAAAATCATTATTTCTGAATAATATAAGGCCACACTTTGGTAGCAGGCTTGCAGTCTGGGCCCAGGCCCCTGGATTCCCAGGGCTCCCATTTCCCCCACCTAGCCATGATTGGTCCCAGCTGCTGTCCTCATGTTTAATCTCTGATGCAACACTGGCCAGACCTAAAATTACCTTTCAGTGTATCGGAAGTCACAACTGATGTCCTTTCTGCCGTTGTGGTATAGTGGTTAAAGCATCAGACTAGGATCTGGGACACCCAGGTTCAATTCCCACTCTACCAGGGAACCTTTCTGGGTGACCTTGGCACGTCAGAAACTACCTCATGGAGTGGTGGCTGGGGGGGGGGGGATAAGAAGGGGAGAATGCTGTAATGGGAAATTTTGGGTTCCCACTGAAGAGAAAAGTAGGGTATATATTAGGTAAATAAATAAATATTAGTGTATGGGTGATGTAATATTTGGATGACAAGAGAAGAGAATGTGATGGCTCTACATCTTACATATCAGCGGGGTACAGTTTCAGTGGCCTGTAACATTACCCATATTGTCATGCACACCTAGAAAGACCTGAGTTAGGGTTGCCAACCCCCCCCCCGGTTTGCCAGAGGTCCCCCATTTTTGGGGGGGGGTTTCTACCCACCGTCGGCCAGATGGCCGGCGGGGAAAACCCCATGCCCAACACCCACAGCCACCGCTCTCTCCATCTCTCTTGAGAGAGAGAGGGGTGGCTGCCTTTAAATTCATGGAACCCATGTTTCCTCCCAAGCCCGATCTCCACTTGAGATCAGGCTTGCAGAGAAATGCCAGCTCCTGCACTTAAAAGGGAAACGTCGACTCTTTACTCTTAAAGGGGAAACGCCGGCTCCGTGTACTTAAAAGGGAAACGCCGGCTCCTTTCAAGTGCAGGAAACTGGTGTTTCTGGAGATCGGGCGCGCAGGTGGGTGCGCGGGGGGCGGCGGACGTCCCCAACAAGACGTCATCATGTCGGTGATGCTCCGCCCCCTCCAGGAACACCCCCAAAGTCCCCCGCTGGGGGCAGAAGATGGACTTGGCAACCCTAACCTGAGTACCTAGAAAATCCAAGCTGTGCCATCCAGGGAGCACCACAAACACTAATGCAGCTCTCAGATCCTACCATATGGGACTGAATTAGCATTGCTAATGTACATTTTGATTTGATTATTTCATCATCTGGCCCGTTTCCATTGGCACGAAAGATATACACCTCTGTCATCTATTCTGAAGTCTAATATCCTCACGTTTTTGTAGAACAAAAGTAAAAAAAAGTGCTTTGCTGACAAAGGGAAATGCAAAAGAAATGTTAATAAAAACACTACCCTAGCAGAATTTCCATAAACCAGAAAAATGAGTTTGCCCACTGGAGGGCTCTAATATTATTCCAACTGCCAGAGAAACACATCAAAATGTTGAAACTGAAATTATTTCATTGCATGGGCAGAGAGCATTCAAATTAAACATGTACAGTGGGACAAGCTCTATAGATGTGAACAGGCATTATTTCCTAAAGAAGAGATACCTTTTCAAAATTCCAAATTTGTATGTATGTCTTAGTTAAACTCCCACTTAAGTTTGGGGCTTTCGTCTCAGAGCTCCAGGGTGCTGTTCCGCTGTGCAGATGTGCACGGTACGTGTGACCTGAATCTGGAGATCCCTGTTGATTTACATGGTTGGTAGAGATTGCTGCAGGACTAGCGTGAACTGCGTAAGAAATCCACACACCTCAACCCTACACAAAACAGGCTTCTCAGTCAAAGTCTGATTGTGTAAGTAACTGCAATCTGCCCAATCTGTAAGAAGTGTCAGGCATGCATGAGGCTATCTTCAAACTACAAATTGCCATAGTTATTTTTTCCTAGAGATCCCCCAGAACGGGAGTAAGAATTGGCCTACCAGCAAGTTTTGTTACCATTTCCCCCACATTTATTTTTTACTTCTTGCTTTGCAAACTTGCAGGGAGGGGGTCCGGGAAGAAGAAGAATGTGCTGTTGAGTTGTAACCGACTCATAGCAACCCCAGCCATGAAGGTGATGTTTCCCAAAAGTTGTTCAACTGATAAATCAATAGCTCTGGGATGGGAATACCTGGAATTTGGGGGGGGGGTGAGGCCTAGGGAGGGGGGGTTTGGGGAGGGGAGGGATGTCAGTGGAGTAAAATGCCATAGAGTCCACCGTCCAAAGTGGCCGTTTTCTCCAAGTCAACTGATATTTGTTGCCTGGAGACCAGTTGTAATCCTAGGAGATCTCCAGCCACCATCTCAAGGTTGGCAGTCCTAAAAACCATGCTCAGTCTAAACAGAAATTAGAATGGATACAATTATTCAAACAGTTCTTTTCCTTAGGGCTTGTGTGGAACAACAGGAAAGTCTTTTCACCTCAGCACCTCAGCTCTGCACCTGGGAGTGAAGACCTGCTGTGGGAGAAAAGGCCCAGTCACTCCTCCGTTTACTGGGAGAAGTAGGAGGTGTGGAGTGCACATTTAATAGGGGGGGGGGGAACAGATCAGAGAAGAATCCTGAAATGGCAGGGTTTTTTTTAAAGTGCTACATGAGTGGTCAGGTGGTATAACAGATAAATGCTTGTTCCTTTGCAATTAACATATGCGAGGAAAAATTAAAACAATTCCCAAACTACACTGGATTCGAGGCCAGGAGCACCTGAGAGATCAACGAGATTTTCAGGGTACGAGCATTCAAGAGTGAAAGCTCTCTCTGTCAGATTACTTGATAAAGGGGGCTCTGACTCTTGGAAGCTTATACTCCAAGAAGCTCATTGGTCTCTAAAGTGCTCCTGGCCTCAAATCCAGCTGTTTTACTGCAGACCAACAAACTGCTCTGGACATGGAGCATTACTTTATCAGGTTCCTGTGACCATCAGACAATAGCACCTCACACTTCCATTCAGAAATGCTTGTTTTTCTTAGAGGGTTGAGAGGTTTTCAGAGGTATGACTTGCAAGAGCTACTAAAATCCAAAAGTCAGATTTGAAGAAAAAGGAAAACATATTTTTGACAGCACTGGGTGAGCGGTAGTGCTTAGAAAATGCCAGAACTATATCCTCTGCAGAAACTCCAACCCAAGCTAACAATTCAAATTATATAGGTGGATGCAAAATGTGTCACACCTCACTTGCTTGTGGCTTTGTTTTGTTTTGTTTTGCCGGGGCCATTGTTCACTTAACATTTCACTGTCTATAACACAAAACTATTATAATAGATTTCTGAAGTGCAGGGGGGAGGGAGATGAGGCTGAGACCATTTCATGTGGAACCAGATTTTATAACAAAGTTAAGGCTTCCTGAAAAGAAAGGAAGTTTATCAGAAATACTGAAAGAGATAGTTGGTGCTGTTCTGATAAACCCAAAACAGCACACTTTGAGGTGTCTTGTTTTTAATTTAATGTGCTGAATCAGGCTGATGTACAAAACATCATGGCTTTCTGGCTCCTTGCCTGAGCAAATAATTCTTTCTGCTGCTTAGGAAAACACCTCCTCTCTCTTCCCACATGGCGGCAAAGTGAGATATAAAGAATCCCACTTAAAACATCCATGCTACTCTTTTGCAGTCCTTTATCCAGTTCATGCTAACACCGACCTACTGGGAGATCACAATTCGAACATAATGAGATATTAATGAGCTTTGCACATGTCTCTGCCCACAACAGTCACCCCCCCTCCCACAAAACTACAAAGATTCACTTCTTGTTTTCCTGACACTGCAATTGCACTGCTCTCTGTCTCTCTGTATCCCCCAGCCCATTTCTCCCCTCCCAGTACTGCTGCACAATTTGCCTTAAGCTGCCAGCACTAAACAGCACCAAATGGGCTGGCACTGTCTTGTTTCCTGGCCTAATGGATGCTTGTTTAAACACTGGGGCTGTTTGCATTGCTGCAGCTCGCTGCATGTTAAACACAGTCCTCTGAAACCCTACGCCAATCCAATAAAGGTATCAGCAGTACAGCGTGGGGAGGCAATTACTATAAGGTCCCAAGCGAGCCTTCTAAGCTCTAGGAAGGAAAATGTGATCGAACAACTAAAAGGAAAATCTGATTCGGCTCAGCATCACGTGGAAGACGCACGGCTTAACTGCAGCCAGGTCTGCCGAGGGCAGGAGGAAATCAATGGAAGAGCTAGTGAGAGCAAATGCACATTGTTAAGAGGGCTTTAAGTGTTTGCCTGTTCCGCCTGCTGCATATGCCAAGACATAAGTCCCCTTCCCTGCTTTCCCTTGCAGACCTTAAAGGGTGCCGAGACTTTCATTTTTAAAAATTTTATGCAGCCCATTTTCTTCCCTAGGCTCCTCATCAATCTTTGAAACAATTCGCTTCTGATAAAGGTCCTTTCCTGCTGCAAAATCATTGTAATATCAAAGAGATGAAAGCCAGAATGACAAAAGGCCCATTAAAAAAAAACACATCCAAGGCCTCTCTTTCAGAAACAGTGTATGTGTGGGGGGGGTGGAATCCTACCCTCACCCTAATGATAGTCAATATTTGAAGGCAGCAGTTCTCTACCTTAACAGGGCCAGAAATGGAGAAAAAGAGAACCTGAGAGAAGTAAAGATTTCCTGGAAACATCTCCCTCCATTTCTTTTAAATGATGAAAAGTGTAGAAAGGCCCCGGCCACACATGCTGGAAAATGCGGGGGGGAGGTGTGGCTATTTGCACCATCGCATTCTGATCCGCCATTATGCGATCAGACGTGACGGCGGCGCACCGGGGTTTCATCCTTTGGTGTGCACTGCAAAGAGGGTGGCTGGAGGGAATAGGAGCACGCCAGCGCGATCACACCGAACGAGTCCGTCTGCAGCCCGTGGCAAACCATTTGCTAATAGATCTTTGCAGGTACTTTTTAACTGCACATCTTCGGCGGCATGCCACGGGTTGGCCACGGGTGCGCTATGCTTCCCAGATTTTGCAGTGTGATTGCACCCCAAAAATCTGCCCAGCATTCGTGCCTTTCGTGCGGGTAATTCTCCGTGTGACCGGGGCCAAACTGCTGCTTTTTTAAACGCTTCTAAACCAGGGTTCACTCAAAAGACTGCTTTGCAAAAAATTCAGAAAGTTTCCTGTGTACTGGCAATGGCAACATTTCTCAAGAGGAATTTAGAAACATGTAATTTGCTGGATGGAATTAAAGCGCCGTTCCATCGATTTGGCTTGCTGCTCCAGTGCAGCCCACAGTTGAGAGTGGTGGATTGGAAACGGTACATGTTCTCACTAGTTTCTAACGCAGCTGGCCAGTTTTCAGTGGTGTCAGTCAGAATGAATATTCTTCTCTTTTTTTGACATTGTGGTAAGCAGCTGATGTATTTTGTCATCTTGCAAGGCAAAGAAGGCCAACCAGTTGCATATTGGCTAATTGCTTAATAGTTTTGTCTTGTGCCTTTAAAGTGACTTTGGGAGTTCCTGGATGACACATCTGCCCTTGACCCATTTTAATCTTTAGACCTGGTTTTCAGACTTAGACAGCATTAGTCACTCTGGTGGACAGTCTCTGCAGTTGGATAATGGTAATGCACCCCTTTTGGTCTTGCTAGATTTATCTACAGCCTTTGACACTGTTGACCACTCAATTTTATTGAAGCATTCTGAAACAGGAGGTGGGATGAAGGTGATTGCACTCCAGTAGAAATCTGCAAATGGAAACACTGAATCCACAGCATGGAATTTGTCCTGTGGGGTGCCCCAATGTCCTGTCTTCTCAACAATGCTTTTAAATACTCATATCAGGCTATTAATGAGACCATTTAGAGTGTCAGGGCTGGGTGTCATCAATAGATCGCTGACACCCAGCTCTGCACTTCATTGAATAAGCCTTGAGAAGCCATTGTCTCTGTCCTAGGACAGTGCTTGGCTGGTGCAGTCGAGTCAACAGGCTGTGGCAGAACAAGTTCAAATGGATCCAGACAAGACACAACTGATGCTGGCCAGTAAGGCTGAACTAATGTTCTTGAAGGTATCATTCTGCCCGCTCAAGGAGGAGTAAACTTGTCTCTTTTATACTGTGTGAAAAATTAGGAGGTGTCTTTGACCTGGATTAGTTCTTAAAGATAAAGGATGATGTAGTTGCCAAGAGGATCTTTTTCACTTAAACACTTGTCCAGAAAATATTTTGCCTTCTAGATTTAGCTCATCTGGCTTTGCTGATTCATGCTACTGTCACCTAAAGCTTAGACTACTGTAACACACTCCAGATGGGGCTGCCTTTAAAACTGACCCAGAAACTTCAATTAGAGCAAAATGCAGCAGCTCATCTTTTGACTAGAGCACACAGATTTGAACATATGGCACAGGTTCTGAAACCATTTAACAGTTACTTATTTGTTTCTGGATTCAGTTCAAAGGGCTCTTTATAACCTTTAAAGTCCTACACAATCTGGTGCCCACATATCTGAAGGACTATCTCCTGGTCCGAAGCCATGTGCCAGCTCTACTCCTCCCAATGTTCCTTGCTTGCTGTGCTACCCCACAGGTCTGCACAATCATCCATAATCTGGCAACAGGTTTTTTCAGTGATTGCCTCAGCCCTCTGGGATAGATTACTAGAAGAGATGGAGAGCATCTCCTTATTGTTTTACAGAAGCCACTGAAATAATTTTATTTTATTTATTCATTTTATTTGGCTTCTATCCCGCCCTCCCCACCATGGCAGGCTCTCCACTTCACTTATGATCCCCAGGCAAACATACCATGTTCCACGGCCATGCCCTTCGCATAAGCCAAGCCTCAAACTGACTCATCCCATTCTCATGGCTTGCTACCTGATTTGAACTCAACCCCAGATAGCTTTGGTAGATAAGTTTCAATTCATGGCTTTTGCACCTATGCAAAATGTGTGCAGGCTGTGATTGGGAGAGAAATTACCCCCAATCGAGTCAGTTTAGTTTTCTGTGTGGGCTCAAGGAACCTTTTTATTACCTTCATAGTAAAAAAGGGGTTAAAAATAATTTTTAAGGAACCTTTTTATTACCTTCATAGTAAAAAAGGGGTTAAAAATATTTTTTTTCTCAATGATGCAGGGGAATGGAAGTAAACTATAATTGTCAATAGGCTATGTAAAAACATGCACTTATGAATGGCTCTAGATCCAAACAGTTCAGCAGCCTTTAACACAACCTGTCTCCCCCTCCCCAAAGAAGTTCTTTATTTCTGTGTGATCTTCATAATTCTTTCTTGAAACTATTGGCAGTGGTATATAGCAGAGGCAGTAGGGGGAACTGTTCATGATTTTCTGCATATGTGCAGACATGGCAATTACCCTGCCAGACAGGTCTGAGCTGTTCACTTACCAAATGAACATCCTGGAGAACATTCAGCTCCTGCAATCATGACATGCAATCATCATCATGACACAAGTCAAACTGGTGGGTTGCAAGGCAGCTTTGTTGGGGGGGGGGTTCTTAATGGCATTATAGATATAGATTTCTTGGGCTGTTTAATGCTTTGCAGGATTTTTTGCTGCCTGGTAAGATTATTATTTTTAAATGTTTGCTGAGCATTGACATACTTGTATGTTAGACATGTGTAAGCTGCCTAAGATTGCTTTTGAGAGGGAAAGGTAGAATATAAGCATTTCAAATAAATAAATTGATCAAAGTTTTCACAAGTGAGAAATCCATAGCAATCCAGCAGTTAGCTAAAGAGCAAAGTAACTGCTTAAGGAAAGGTAAGCCGCTTTCTGAAGTGCAGTAAGCCCTTTTTGAAAACCTTGCCTGAAAATGAATATATAACCCTCACGAGAGATCCTGAGGATTATTCCCTGGTGGGAAAACTATGAAGAAGCATGCTCATAATCTATCCAAGTGGCTGGCAAGGCTGGTGGTGCATCTAATTTTTTTTTAATGCAGTCACTTAAATAGATTTTTTTAAAAAACATAGAGAACACCATGATATATTGGGGTGATGCTGTGAAAAAGGAGAGGACAGAACTACCCTTTCTTGAATTTGGGTACAAAGGAAAGTATGTAGCACAGGTAGGTACTTTCCCAGGCACTTTCCCTCTGCCTAATCTACCTCACAGTGTTGTTGTGAGGATAAAATGGAGGAGGAGAGAGCCATGTATGCTGCCACGAGGAATGGCAGAATATAAATGTAACAGACACAATTCCCTGACCAGAGAAGAATCCCATGACACAGGCTTTTTTTTACAGGGACACATCCAAGGTGCTTTGAAAGTGCCAGCCATCTACCTGGACCTGACAGAATTTACTCACAGGCAACTGTGGGAGAAAAAGATAAGTTTTTTCCCCCCAAACATTTTCCTTATATTTCCAGTATACCACTAAAGTAGCAGATGAACAGCTCGGTTTGTTTTTTACACAACAAGAAACACCCAGCAAGGCTTGTTCTGTGGTAAGTCCCACTAAGATCATGGAAAGTCCACACTAAAAGAGGCAGCTTTGTACGTGACAGTTCTCCTGTATGACTATTATTTTTGTACAGAGAAAAGCATGCTCACTACGAACACAAAATACAGCATGTCTAATATCAATATCGATAGATTCAGGTGGGTAGCCATGTTGGTCTGAAGCAACAAAGCAAAGTTCAAGTCCAGTGGGGCACCTTTAAGACCAACAAAGTTTTATTCAAGGTAGAAGCTTTCATGTGTGTGCACAACAGGTCTTAAAGGTGCCACTGGACTCGAACTTTGTTCTAATATCAATACTGTATTTATCTGAAAGGAAGATGACCCTAAATGTAAGATGACACCCCCTAAAAAAGAAGGTTACACATAAAAGCAGATGACCCTAAATTTAAAATGACCCTTTGTAAAAAGATGTAGCAATATAAACAAAGTTTTTAATGTAATAGTAATCAATACACAATAAACAATATAGACTAGAGAATAAAATAATTGATTTCACTTTTTATAACTCTTTGCATTGTGACTCTCCACGCATAGTATTGGATCATGCTGTTTCAAATTTTAAAAAGGGGGAGTATAGTTTTTTTTAATGCACCTCCCCAGCCAAACTAGGGGGCAAAGGATGAGATAATGACTAACCAGCTGAACATAATTGCATCCATCTAAATCCACTGAAGTCAGTGAGCTTGGAAGGGTGTAACTCTCCTTCGCAATGCACGATTAATTGTACATGTTTCTATTTCACAATACCTACCCAGAACAAAATCTACATACACAGTTCTGCAGTTCTAAGGCATTATGAGCACAGACATCATGGTGACATTTGTAGTCAAAGGCTGAGATGCCATTTTGTTATCTGCTTAATCAGGGCTTTTTTTGTAGAAAAAGCCCAGCAAGAACTCATTAGCATAATAGGCCACACCCAACAGCAGAAACCCATTAGCATATTAGGCCACACCCTGACAACACTGCTCATTCGCATATTAGGCCACACCCCATGCCTTCCCTTGGCTTGCCC
>NW_015166418.1:704860-708783 GCF_001447785.1 Gekko japonicus | reverse complement strand
ACGCAGAGGTTTTGGCTGTAGTGGGCGTGGCCAACTCTGAAGCCAGCCGGAACTCCGTTCCTGTGCGTTCCTGCCCAAAAATAGCCCTGTGTATGCAGGAAGGGTTGTGCCTGTGTACGTTTTTGGGTGTGCAAATGAAATACAATAATTTAGCCTCTGCCCTTGGAAAATCTCTTTCTGTATGTCTGTTTGAAAGGTATGATACGATGACACATTCATTACACGTCCTTGATAGGCACTAGGTTACTGATCTGCATTCACTTCATCTTCTAGGTGTGTTTTTGTTTTGTGTGTACAGTGGTAGCAGAAGTCATGCAGCAGAAGAAACATTTCTGTTGCCATTTTCACAGAAAGCCACATTTTAACCTGCAGTCAGATTTCTGGAGTTTAAGTTTATATCTTGTTTTGCCTTTCTCAATAGAAAATGAATGTGCAGGTGTACAGGACTATTTCTGCACAAGTATTATTTCAGGATTGTAGTCCCTGTCACCTGCAAATGTTTAACCGGTATGATAAATCTGGAAATATGGAATGGTTATGTTTCTCCTGAAAGTCCCTTTGAAGATGAGACTGAGATGTTAAGAGACAAGCTAGGACAGCAGTCCTGTCTGTTTAAGGGTCTCCCCCACTCATATCTTGGGTAAAGAACAGAAGGAAAGGAGGAGACAAGCTAGGACAGCAGTCCCACTCATGTCTTGGGTAAAGAACAGAAGGAAAGGAGGTTTATGACAGGGAGGCCAAGTCCCTCCAGTCGATCTGTTAAAGTAATTCCCACCCCCCAAGTCAGGTCTCCTGTAGCTGAAGTGACCCCAGCTGGAAGAAAACTGCCCTAGACAATAAATTGTGGGAAGGTAAAAACAGATGCAGGGAACAACATACCCTTTAAATTGAGGTGCATTAAATTTTATGTGTGAGTGGGCAAGGGCTGAATTTATAATGTTGGGTTGGCCACTGTTACCTTGCAACCACCCTAATGGGCAGGTTCTCACTTGCTACTGTGCCAGAATATGCTCTCAAATGTAAACTAATCAACATTTAAAGCAAGTATACCACATTAATTCAATGTAGTTATTAAAGAAATCTGAATTGGAAAATTGATGACATTCAGATACTGTGAGGGGCAGTAGTTAACCCTCTGCATTGTGGCCCCTTGCTGATGCCGTTTTTGTTCAACAAGGGCAGCAGGAGGGGGCTGGCAGAGAGGAGAAGAGAGTGATTCAGACGATAAGTGACGAATAGGCACATTGACCAAACACAGAGTGCATTTATGAATTCTACCATGTAAGAGGATTGTGACACTGGCTTCTGTGCACAGACTTCCCACAAATCTTTGCTCTGATTGCTCAAGGAGTTCTTTGTTGGACCTCATATAAGCACCAATGAACACTAGATATTCTTTCAGACTAGTTCTTTCTCGCTTTATTTTTATAGCAATTGCTTTGTAGTTTCTAAACTGCGCCTTTTGGGGCTGCTAGCTGTAAGTATCTGTAGCCACTGTTTAACACCGTTAGCCTTTTTGGGGGTGGCCCCCTGTTCCAACTCAGTTCTCATTGCCTTCTGGGATTGCCAAACCCTCTCTGCAAACTATGCATGTGAAATTTAACAGAAGTCCAGTGGCAACCTTAAAGACTAAAAAAATTTATTCTAGCACAACCTTTTATAAATCAGCCCTGACTTCATCATATGTATGAAGTGCACAGCCATGGCATACACATTAATACCTAACATTACAGGAAACAGAAAAGCAGGAGTGAGGAGATGTTACAAAAAGAGGCTAGTTTGAAACAATAAGAGAGAAATTAATCCATCCAAAGTAGACAATGACCACTCCCAACTAATGATAGATAGGCAGAGTAGGATTTACATAAAATCCGATTTAATCAAGGAACATGAAGGGCCGATCCAGGCCTATTATGCACGGGGTGTTTTCACTGTCCTCGCTTTCACTGTCCATGTCTGTCAGGTTATCTTTGTCGTTCTGCATTGATTTTCCTCCCTTCAGTGCTCAGTTCACTTTCTGGTCACTATTTCCCCAGGTTTTCTGAGAGTGCTTTTGTGCCAACTTTCCCCTTGTTTCACTTTCAAGCCAAAGGTAATTCAAAAGTGTACAGATTCCCTTAGATTTCTCCCTGCCCTTTTGCCATCCCTCAGAGTTGACTCCTCACCCACATCAAGGTCGTCCCACCCACTCTGAACCTTCCACCATCCTCCCCCCTTCATCAGTGTACAAGATCCATTTTCCCCGTGTTTTAAAAAATTTTAATTTTTTGACAAGCAGTATGAGTCTAGTGATATGAGACTATTTCTAGTCTTGGATCGCTGGGAAAACAATTAAGATGATGGAGGGGAAGTTTAAAAGGAACTGTGTGAGGTTTAGTATTGAAAGGGGAATTGAAGAGGAGGCAAATGGCAGCGGCCCCAGTGCAAAAAAAAAAAAGGGTTTCAGTGCTGCATGCAAACATAATAAAGGGGGAAGTGTCAGTGCAGAATGAAGTTGACATGACATGTAGACAGAGAGAGAGACACTAGGATAGAAAGCCTAAAGCTCTGAAAACATTCTTCCTTTTAACACTTTAATGAACAATGGTTTTTTTGGGGGGGGGACCATTTTGGCAGTCTCTGGAGGCCTAACATTAAAATGGTGGCTGAGCCACATGGACCTTCTGTGAACTGCCAAACTTAATAATCGCTTGGAATCGATCCATTTGGAGGAAGAGTACAATCCTCACAGGACAGGCTTTAAAAAACTGTCAAGATCACAACCAGTGTACATGATCAAATTAGAGAATCATACAGAGAGAACCACACAAGTTTGCAAGGAAGGGCAGGAAATTAGTGTTACTATGCAACTGCGCTAGGGCATTGGTGAAAAGGACCTGCCATTTTTTCAATATAGTGGCACAAGACTAAAAAGGCACTCCAGAGCTTTTGCCATAGGACTCCTCTCCCATACAAATTGCAACCCTGTGCAAAGAATGGCGGAGTTGCAGCCGACTTTGCAAAGGCACACACATACACAGACACACACACACGTTGCCAATTATCACATCTTGCAATGCCAGTGTCAATGGGTTCTACCATGCATTTTGTACACTCAACATGTTCCCCCATATTATGAGATTGGGTGAGTCTTTCCCATTTTTCACAATGGTTGATAACACAGCCGAGAATCCCCTAGTGTTCCACAATATGGAAAACGGGCCTTCGCAGCTGCTTGTCAGTTTCAAAAAATGTCTTCTCAATTTCAACATCCATTTTCCCCCTTTGCAAAACCTGAACCACGAGGGTTTAAATGGAAGGTGCTTGCTGGATGCTCCATACAGCTGCAATAGGGAAATTGCATAAATCTTAAAAGAAAAACTTTGGACACCATCCCCCATATATCACAAGCGATGTCCCACCCCAATTTAGAAGTGTGTCTTTTCTTATAGTAGCTGCAGAATAAATGCACTGAAGAAAAAGAATGGCGCATAAGGTGGGCAGAGAATCTGAAATCAAGATTAAAGGCTTTCTGCTCTGAAAATCTGCAGTAAAATGTGTGTACATAATAGGCTCCAGTTAGGGCAGAACAGAGACTTTATAAATGTAAAGTTCAACTAATTAACTAATTAGCATCTATGGTGAGTGAGAAAACCCAAGTCTTTGTTTAAACCTCGGGAAGAGACAGACTTGAACTCTTTGATGGATTGTAATTCATCACTTTCACATAAGATTCTCCCTTTGAAGTTCTTTAGTCTAATAGTAACTTTTTTTGTATTTTTGCATTTGTGTGCGTGTGTGCGTGCGCCTGTGCCTGGAAGTCATGGCAACCTCTGGTGACTCCTACTGGGGCCCAGAGGAAATTCAGAGAAGTGGCTTGATAGCCTGCCTCTGGCCTCCCAGCCCTGGTATTCTCTGGAGGTTTCCCATCCAAACACTTGCCA
>NW_015166418.1:689132-701404 GCF_001447785.1 Gekko japonicus | reverse complement strand
AATGAGTTCCTGCTGGGCTTTTTCTACAAAAAAGCCCTGCTCGGATGTATGCCATCCGGGCCTGGTGATTTATCAGTTTTTAAGTTGTCTATCAGTTGTAGGACCTCCTCTCTCATCACCTCAATCTGACTCAGGTCTTTCAATACCCCTCCCGAAGTCAGCGGTTCTGAAGTGGGAAAGCACTTCTCATCTTCCACAGTGAAGACAGAGACAAAAAATGCATTCAGCTTCTCAGCCATTTCCCTAGCTTCCTTCACTATTCCTTTTACCCCTTGGTCATCCATGGGCCCCACTGCCTCCCTGGCTGGTTTCCTGCTTCTAAAGTATTTGAAGAAAGTTTTATTGTTGGTCTTCAAGAACAGCTCTTATAGAACTATGGCTTGCTGAAGGTTATCCATCAGGTACAAGTGGAGGAGTGGGGAATCAAACCTGGTTCTTCTAGATTAGAGTCCACACACTTAACCACTACACCAAAATGTATAGTCGGGCAGAAGGTTCCAAACCAATCATTCTGCTATTATAAGGGCAACTGTTTTAAAATGGATGGTCCTTGAAGACAAAGCCAGCGCTCCTAGGCTATTCTGAAGCATCCAGTACTCCAGTGAACTGGAGAAAAACTAGGACTGGCACTTTGCTATGGGGAAGAAGTAAGTGGACACCAAGAAACACTTCCGCAGATGTCATGGTATCCAGAAGTACCATACTGGAAACCACTAAGCTAGGACATCTATCCAGAGTACTTGGTGGCCCAGGATCTGATAGCAGCAGTTTCTGTTCTATATCTCAGGTTGTTTCCGGTTATGCTGTAGCTTTAACATTCTCCCCCACCCCCCCATAACAACTGTTATGGCTCTGTCTGTCTTACACGCAGTCTCCTTTAAGGCTGGGATTCTGCCAAAAAGGGAATGGCATAACTCACAGTAGTGTGGCCCTTTTGCCAATTCATAGTGGTTCAATCTGTCACGCACTCTTTGATGATCCCATCAGAACAGCCTATGACTGCTAAATATTTACCTAATCCAATTTGAGCAGTCAAACTTCAAGTCCTATAAACATATTATTAATATAGGCTGCACTCGACATGGGCACTGTTCTGCTTCTTGAGGTCAGCCTTGGATTCTGTTTGAAAACAAGAGGCTCAGGCAAGTGTTGCAGAGAGTGTACAGAGAAAGAGAGGAGGAAAGGGAGAGGAAGACAGATCATTGCAGTCTCTCTCCCCATAGAGGCTTACAATTCCTGTCCCTGCTGGAAATACTTTCACAAGAAAATAAACAAACATCAGGTTCCCAGCTCCTTCTCACAGCAGACAGCGCATCATTCACTGATGCTTCTGCTCTCTGTTTCTCCTCCAGAGATTCATGTGTCCCTTGAGAAACATTGGATATTTAGGATATCTTTTTTTCCCCCTTTTGTCATCTGCACACCGTTCTAGTTTTGCAGACCAAAATGGAAAACAGAATGTAATAGATGAAGGAGTGGGAGGAAGCCCTCACAAACAGAACTAAAAGGCTACTTACTGAAAGGAGAAGTGGTATTAAGATCAGGCATCATATACAAAAGAGCTGGAACTAGGGGAAAGAAGGTTTTTTATGAAAGAATTCAGATCCTTGGTTTATTTATGTGAAAATAAATAAATGGAAGGAAATACACACATGCACGGTGTAGGGTTTTTCCCCCTGTTGTGAGGAGAAGAGGGGGATGGGGTAGTTCACATGTTACAAAACTCAGTAGTACACTAATTTGGTGAGGCTGACGCAGCTCTGATTCTCTAGCCTCAGAAAGCTTTCTCATGGAATGCAGTATCCAGCATCAGTTAGCCTGAGATAAAGGGTAGCATCATTTTGCAAGATAGCCAGTGTTTGAGCTCTGATTTGTTAACTACTTCAGAGTTAAAAGCAATATATTAATGCAAACATGCCCTTTAGGAAAAGCTATTAATACACAAAATGCATTTATTCTGACTATTTCAGAAATTATAGAGCTTATGCATGACAAGATTCCTTAATCAAGAACGGGCTCAAAATGAGGCAGGACTCCAGAACAAACTTTCCAAGAGTTCAGAAAGGAGTTTTAAATTCAATGAGAACATCGGTCATTGTAGAAAGCAAAGCAAATAAAATGGTGAAGCCACATCTATATCTAATACCAACCAATACAATATTATTTTCAGTTACTTTTTTTTACTTTAAGTTCCATAAATGCAACATATAGTTACCTAGATGGTCCACTGTAGTATCTATCAATAAGAGGTACAAGCAAAAGTAATGATCCAAAATGACTAGACCTAAATCCAATTTGCTCTGGTGCTAACAAATTATTTTTGATTACCCATAGTTCTGCCTTCAAAAGGAAATGCCTAAAACTTCCCTATAACACCAAGGAGGCTTTACGGTTCTCCTTGGATCAGCGTAATTACCCCTCTTGTAAACAGGAACAACAGTATCATTTGGGCTGCTACTAGATCTACCTATATGAGTATACAGAGAAACTAAGATTGGAGCCCAACAATCTTGGAAAGCTTTAAGTGTATCAGGGGAATATCATTTTCACCTGGTGCCTTGATACGCCTTACCTTCGGCTATAAAAATTATATTTCTCCAGGAATGACAGGTGGACAAAACAAAGAAGTTTGGTAAAATTTCCATTGGGCATTCATCTACAAAACCCAACTGCTCTGGATCATCATTTAAAAAAAAATCCCTCCCATGGCCCTTATAAATATAATGTCCAAGGCTGGACCTTCTCCCAGACTTACCCAGGCCACAGCAGGTGACCATGAACAACCTTTGGGCTGCCAACAGTCCCTGTGGCTGCCCCCGACTCTGAGAGGACCAGCACTGCCAGGCCAGGCAATGTACAGCCCCTACACCAGACTCTTTAAAAAGCTGCCAGCTGCAGTTGGACCACCCTGGCCAGGCTATCAGGCAAACAGGGGACAGGTGTGGGAGGTCCAGGAAGGCTGCTGGGCATTTGTATGATTAAGCCTGGTTTGTATAAAGGGCCAAACAACAAACCAGAATGGATGCTCTAGGTCTTCTCCAGGCTGCAGAGGAGAAAGTAAGGAGGAAGGAAGGAGTGGTTAGCCCCCACCCCTCTCTATATCTATGGCCTTTTCTTACCCTGGGTTCTCAGCTAGAACTATGGAGGCAGACAAGCAGAACCAAGCAGTTGCGGACCCTTGGATCCCCTCATATAAGAATCTCATTCATGATGAAGCCTCCCCTCTGAAACTGCCACTAGATGACAAATCTTCATCATATCCCTCTGTGATTAAGCCAAGGCTTACAACTGCCATAATTTCAACAGGGGCCATAGGTGATACCATCATCCAGAATCCTGAATATGGAATATAAGAAGTTGGTGGCCACTTTCTGGTAGTGATCACACAGTGAAATGCAGAACAGGCCAGTGAGTGACAACAAAACATCATCAATCACACTTGCCTTTCTTTGACTATAATAAGTAAATTCACCATACTTAACTCCTTCCATATTGCCATGTAATGGTACTAAATCAACCTTTCTGACCAATTGCTAAGAAGTGCCCCAGATTTATTAACATGCAAAATGTTGATTTCCTATTAAAGGTAAAGGTTCCCTTGCTCGAAAGCCAGTCGAGTCTGACTCTAGGGTTGCGGTACTCATCTCCGTTTCAAAGCCAAAGAGCCAGCGCTGTCCGAAGATGTTTTCCGTGGTCATGTGGCCGGCATGACTAAACACCAAGGCGCACGGAACGCTGTTACCTTTCCACCGAAGTGGTATCTATTTATCTACTTGCAATTTCTTGCTTTCGAACTGCTAGGTTGGCAGGAGCTGGAGCTAGAGATGGGGGCTCACTCTGTCATGCGGCAACTCAGGTCTCGAACTGCTGAACTACAAAACCAACAACATAATCATCTCTAATACCTATGCTGCCATCTCCAATAAGGACGTTAAAATCACCTGCCAGTATTATTATTTTTTCTCTAGGATATTTAACCTCCAGTTTGTGAATATAAGTTTCCAAATCCAACCAACAGTACTCCTAATAAAAACCTGAAGAGAAGGGAGAAATATAAACATTAACAAACAAGACTACATGTCCTTTAAAGGTCAAGAGACAAGCCATTGCTAAGGACTTCAAAGCTGGTAACAGTACTACAAGTACACTTCACTAAGCACAAGCCAGACACATTCCATGAGACACAATTTAAATGGTGTTCACTCTGAGTCTCCAAGTGTCAATCTATCATGGAACTCGAATAGTGTTCTGTGAGTCACCATAACACCCCTGCTCCTTGCGTTATCCTGAACATAAGCAATTAGTGGAGAACAATCAGAGTGAGCCAGGGAAATTAACAAACCAGAATTTACTAGCTCATCTAGCCGTTCAAGTTTAGCAGAATAGTGTAGCGCTGCACAAACAACCCTTCTTGATTTTTCTGCCATTAATTTGATTGGAGACAGTGGAACCTTATCAGGCATAAAACTAACCAGATGTTAGGGTTGCCAAGTGCTCACCTCATGAAGAGTGGAGGAGTCCAGTGCTGGTCTGGGAGTCCATGTGCGTGCGTGTGCCGCAATTACGTCACCCGGAAGTGACGCAAACACGTCGGTCACGTTGGGGGCAGAGCCACAATCATCCGAGGGAAAACCATAGAGTTTTCCCTCGGATGATTGTGGCCCCGCCCCCAACGTGCCCAACGTGATTGCGTCACTTCCGGGTGACGTGCTGACGCCGGGCATGTCACGTACTTTGGGGGTGGGGTCCCCCCCAGGGCCCGATCTGCCAGCAGCGGGTAACGGGCCTCTCGGGCGGGGGGTTCCCCGCTCCCTGGGGGGACTTGACAAGCCTACCAGATGCAGATCTAAAAATCACCAACTTCAACTCGGGCTACATCAGATTTAGATGGTAAAGCGGTAGTAATCAATTCTATCATATCTTGGGGGAGGGGACCAGATCTGTAATATTTTTCTCTGCTCCATCCTCAATCTGTTCTAGAATTGCAAGCCTCCAAGTGGGGCCTGGAGGTCTGCCAGAATTATACCTGATCTCCAAACAGCAGAGATCAGCTCCCCTGGAGAAAATGGCTGTTTTGGAGGGTGGACTCTGTGGCATTAGACCCCAAACTGAGGTTCCTCTCCCTCCCCAAACCCTGCCCCCCTAAGATCTACCCCCAAATCTCCCAGAATTTCCCAACCTGGAGTTGGCAACCCTAGGACTTACCATATTGGTCACTTCCATGGCTTCAGGACTCTTCCCATACAATATCTTAGTTATCCCAGTTAAATGATACTGCATCGTATTCTTACCATCAAGATGCTTACTTGGAGAGAACCAGCTATTAAAATTTACCTTGATATCACCTTGCTTGCCAACTAATCTATAATTCTCCTTGCTTAGTACTGAGGTTACCATCCTGTTCCTAGATACGTTTTGCTGCAATACTGTATCCTTTTGTCCCAAAATAACTGAACGCAACTTGGTTGAGGTAAAGGTTATCACACATCTCTTGTCAGATTGTGAGGCTGGAAGCATGTTTACATTAATAATATCACTCAATCTAACAGGCTGCCCTATCAGCCATTCCAAATTTTCTCTAACTTGAAATTTTGATTTCTACCTAGGGTACAGCCATTTGGTAAGGGAAATGCCAGCAGGGTTCCCCAGCCCATGAGTGCTATAGCACCAGCCAGTCCTTCCCTTGATACCCACTGAACTATTCAGAAAGTGGGTGTGGCCATTGTAAGGCAGGGCTTGATACTGGCTTCCATCATTCAAAAGAAAGGGTTTTACACTGGAGGATCATGAGGACTAGTAAGCACCTGGGCTTCCCTTAGTCAGCATGTGGTTTCATTCCCCCTTCAGGATTTCCTTTTTCCTAAGTGGTGTAAGGAGGGAGGTATTCCATTTGTTTCCACCTCCTGCCACAGCCATTGGGGTGGTACTCACCACCACTCTCAAAACTCAAAAGGTGCCCATAGGCTCAAAAAGGTGGGACCCCTGTCCTAAGGAGACACGTGCCAAAATTACTAAACTGTGCACCTGCAGGAATAATAATATTGTTAGGCCGACTACTTCCCCTCCAAAATTCTGTACCAATCCATTTATTATCTGACAATGGGATGAGTCTTCGAAGCAACAGCTAGATTTATCTCCCGTCCTCTTTTGAAAAAAATTATATTCTGGGAGAGTCGTATATTTTTTTTAATATTCACCAATTTATACTTAATCTTAAAATAACCATTGGGTTATATTAATTTCTGAACTCTCTGAAATAACATTGTAGTCAGTTTAAGGGTCTTTTTGTAGAAAAAGAGCTGCAGGAGCTCATTAGCATAACTCATTAGCATATGCCACACCACCTGATATCACCGGAAGTGTGTCATAAGGCCACACCCCCTGACATCACCGGAAGTGTGTCATAAGGCTTGCCCCCATCCAGTCCATTGTTCTCTATGGTGGGGAAAACCTTTACTTTTTCCCACCATAGAGAACAATGGAGGGGATAGGGGCAACATGTTTGGGGGCCCGTAGAATTGGACCCCCTGGTCCAATGTTCTTCAAACTTGGTTGGTATCTTGGGGGGAGGCTCCAGCAGTCCAGCGCGGAGCCTGAAAAAGGTGGGGAGGGCAGCTCAGCCGTCCCCTCCCCACGGTGCTTGCAGCTGCCGGCCATAACTTTTAAAAGAGCCCCTAAGGACAGCTGGGAGAGCCAGAATGACCTCTCGTGAGAGGTGGAATTTGCCCCTATGAGTCCAAGGACACCACCCTGGGGCTCATTTCGCGCCGCCTCCCCTCCCCCGCGGGTGTCGCAGCTGCCGCCGAGAACAGCCTTGGCCAGACAGAGACGGGGGGGGAGAGATTTTTCCCAGGGTGTGCAGCTTCACGCACCTCCGGGAAGGTCTGGGTTGGCCCTGGAGGCCTAGGAGGCTGCTGGAGCAGCCTCGGCCAGGCAGAGACGGGGGTGGGAGGAAGCCGACTTACCCTGCTGCTTCTTCCTCATTCTTGAACAGAATGAGGCTGGAAGCAGAGGGCAGCTGGAAGAAGGGGCGGGGCTTCGCCATGTGACTGCCCCGCCCCCGATGCTTCTCTCCCGGAGCGATGTACCGGCACGCTCCGGCCCGATCTGAGGCCTGCAGTTTACTAACAAATACTGTGTGCCCACAAACTCAAGGTCAAAAACACTTTTTCCTTACAACTCATAAAAAGATGTTCATGTTTAGGTGACATTAAATCTGTGCATTTCTCTTCTCACACATATTATCAGAAAAGAGAAAATGAACCCATTAACCTGGAATTATCACAGCATACATCCCTAATATTCTACCAAACTGCCATCATGAATGTATTTTTCCCTCAAGCCAAGATGGTCAGTTTATTATCAGTATTACTGCAACTCTTTTAGCCATTTTTATGGTCCATATATGAGACTTAGAGATCCCTATACATTTAAAACATGTAGTAAATTATTTTTTTTCAGCTCACATCTTAATTCTACAGAGACAGTGGCAAACACCACTTATGCAGCTCTTCTGCCCATAAGGTAAACAGCCTGTATAAGATCGCTACACTATACTAATGGGAGTAATCTTCCAATCCCATAGGGCCAGTTTAAACGGTTTGCCTTAGACATGTGAATTTATGTTGTTCTATTATGAGAGCTTTGGGGGGAAAGGGAGTTTTCGCAAGGTGTCAGACTGCTCTACCACATAATCTATCATTAAATAAGAAAACATCTGGCCATTTATTTTATTCCAATAACCAAGAGAAATGAAAATGAAAACAAGTTTAAAATCTACACAATGGAAATTAACATTGCTTCTTTTTAATATCCTCCCTGATTTTCACATGTTGTAACAAATTTAACTTCACAAAGAATTTTGTCATTCATTAATACATATATTTTTAATCAATAGTAGTTACTATTTGAGGGAAAAAAGACACAAATATAATGGAGTTTGAGTTTTGCTGTTGTTCAAAGTTTAACTAAAGCCTCTTCAAAAGCCTTGTGAGTTAGCCCTGACCTGGATAGCTCAGGCAAGCCCGATCTCATCAGATCTTGGAAGCTAAACAGGGTCGGCCCTGGCTAGTATTTGGATGGGAGACCTCCAAGGAATACACAGGGCCGTGATGCAGAGGCAGGTGATAGCGAGCCACCTCTAAACATCCCTTGCCTTCAAGCCCCACTAGGGGTTGCCACAAGTCAGCTTGACTTGATGGCAAAAAAAAAAAGCCTTGTGAGTTAATTCAGGGTAGATAACTGCACCAAGAACTAAGTAGTTAATAGGCCCTCAACCGACATTTCCAAATCTCCCTCACCATCCTCCCCTGCACACAATATTTATCCCAGTGAGCTGAAGTCCAGAAGAAGATTACAAACCACAAGACTATCATTGGTTCTGGAAAGAGTCTTTTTCAAATTGCACCAAATCCATGTATGTCAACTGGCCGCTGTTACAAAAGCATAATAAAAATAGCAGAAAAAATTCACTAACCAAAGTATGCTTCAGAGATGGGGGGGAGGGGCACTCCTTACAAAAGCAAAGTTTATACCATGCTATAATTAAGCTCACATCCTGATAGAGGGAGCATGAAGTTTTATTCTAAATATAGCAGAATCTGTCTTTGTTGCACAAGTCCCCTCCTCCCCTTTTGAAAGTGAAATGTAAGAAATGAGTCACTGGTAAGTTAGTGGCCTCCTTTCCATGAGGATTTACAAAACAGATCAAGGAAAAATAGCCAAAACGGGAAGGTTTGGTTGTCTTCTTGTAAAAACAAAAGGCCTCATGTTAGCTTGGGTTACTGTACAAGAGAAGGCAGATAAAAGATGAGGCAGCATAAGTGCTCAGGAGCTTGAACCCGTCTCCTTCAAGGCGGGAGATTAACCTTGTCCTATAATCTTAGAAGCCTTCCTCCAATATGCAACAGCTGTTTTCCATGGTATTTTGTTTTCAGCTGGAAAAGACAGTTAAAACATCATCTGCCACAGGCCAGGGGTTAGTGCCAGGAAAGTGGTAGCCTCACAGTGAATACTTTACAATGGAGGATGGGGGGGGGGCTTGTTTGAATGGCTTGTCTGACATTTAAAAAACAGTCTCAGTCAGAAGCCTTCCAAACCATTTAATTTTTAAAAGGAAAAAAATGGAAAGAGATGCACCTGATTACATAAAGAAATGTAGAGATTTAGAAATACAAAATTCCCAATTGAGTTGGGGATTCTGGAATAGAGCTCCCCTCCTATGGATTAGCTGTGTGGTTTATAAACTGGGGTGAGGGGACTTCCTTCCTTAGCCAGAAGAGACTAAAAACTGCCATACACTGACTAACAGGATCTACCTAGCTAGTGCAACTCACTTCATTCCTTACTGTGTGATTTGTTTTTTCCACTTCTAGTAAGACTTGTGGAATCTCCTAGATCTGATGATCTCAAGTCTAGCCTTAGGCCTTTGTCCAAATAGCCTGAGCTATATAGGCCCCGGTCACATGGGCCGGATATCACGGGGGGGAGGCATGGCTAATTGCCCTGGCGCAGTTTGATCTGCGATTATGCGATCAGACGCGCCGGCGGCACACCACAGGTCCTCCTTTTGGCGCCGGCGGGTAAACGAGGGACCGGAGGGGAATGCTGCGCGCTGGCGTGATCACACCACCGGCATCTGGAGGCAGCCCGTGGCAAACGTTTACTAGTACCTTGGAGGTACTAGTTTTTTAATGTGCATTGTCGGCAGTAAGCCATGGGTGCGCTCCACTTCCCAGATGTTGGGGTGTGATCGCGCCCGGATAATCTGCCCACCATCCGTGCCTCTCTCACGGCAACTTTGCCGTGTGACCGGGGCCATAATATGGGGTAAACTCTTCTTTCTGCAGGTGGCTTTTACCAGAATATGACTAATCCATCAGCAGAGTTTGTGCTCCCCTCTAAACAGGTTCATATGTCACAATAAACCCTGGCTCATTTGTTTGTTGCAAAAATTCAGGTTAGTCTACCAGAGGTAGACTAACCCAGCGTTGTCTGTTTCTTTTCTGATTCACATTGAGCTGGTTTGTCTGCTTCTTTTCTGATTCACACTGAGCAGAAAGAATATCTTCCCTAAAGGGTTGTCCCTGAATTCAGACATCACAACAAATCACAACAAACCCAATAAAACAAGCTATGAACTGTAGTTTGACATCCTCATGTCAAGCAATAAACCCATAAGAACCTGAGAAGAGCCTTACTGGATCAGACCAGGGGTCCATCTATTACAGCATCTTGTTTCACACACTGGCCATTCAGTTGCTCTGAAGGGCCAACAAAGAGTGCACTGAGGCTATGGCCTTTCCGTGATGTTGTCTCCTAGCACTGGTATTCAGAAGTTTTCTCCCCTTGGATTGTTGGACCATCAAACATTCAAATGTTATAACTAACCAAAGTTTTATCACAGTTTATTGTGATATGTGAATGCAGCCAGGGCCTTGAGTTTCTAAGAGTTCTGTAACACCTTAGAGGTTAAAACAAACTGCAGCATGAGTTAGAGCCTATTTCATCATAACATGTTGTGATGCTTTTTATTATATAAGTTGTGACAGTGACCTGAGCTAATGCTCCTACAAACCAAAACAATGGATGACATAAATTACCTGTGGCATCAAGGGTGCTACTTTCCCATGATTTCTTCCTACACTGGCCTGATAACATCAGTTTCCAGGATCCATGAGGTGTGGGACCAATGATGTCCCCAAATGTTGCTCTCCATGTTAGCTCATTGGGAACTATACTGTTGTTGACTCAGCCACTTGGTTCCTGAATACAAGCATACCGGAGTGGTATGGAAAGAAGTTACAGGGAATCAGGTAGCAAGCCATTACCAGTGTAATATGAGTCAACTCCAAAAGGTAATTTTCCCATCCATCCTCAGCTTACAGATGAATTTTTCCTATTATGTGGTGCTGCTCATGGTTCCCCATAGAGTTATTTCTAGTCCCATGGGAAAGATAACTAGCAGAGCAATCCTAAACAGGCTTATTTAGAAGTTAACCCCACTGAGATCAATGGGATTTACACCCAAATTGCAGCCAGAATTTCCTTACAATGAATATATTTTGAGACCATGAAAGAAGAATTTAACTACACAAATTCAAGAGAGAAGAATGTATTAATTTTGAGAGAGAAGTGATTTTATATCTGATCTCTTTATTTTATTAAACACGAGTCTTGGATGTAAAACGGGAGAAAACTGAAACCAATAAACACAATTCATTCATTTTTCTCCAGAAGTTGATTTATCCTTGGGGGAAAGTACCCCATCCATGAAGATTGTAAGTTTATTTTGGAAGGCATGCCAAAGTTGGCAATTTCATAGTTGCGAAATTCACGTTCATAATATAGGCCCAAAGTGTGCATTATGCACACTTTTGTGCAGCCCATTACTTCTTGCTAGACTCCTGAGAATTTGACTTTAATTTTCTTTTTTTAAAAAGTTGTAGGCTATATCTGAAACATTTTTTTAAAGTACTAGCAACATTTTCAAAGGCTGGAAACAAGAAAGGAAAATTCTGAACACATTTTACTCTCCGTGGATGTTTTTAGTTTATATATCAAGATTGAGAAAGAATCCCCCACCCACCCCCATGCACCTTTCCCCTTTCTCAGATCCCTGACCTGCTGTTCGGTTTGCTCACAGGTTTAGCACAAACGTATTGCCCTTACTTGCAAAGTTCTGCATGGCCTGGTCCCGTGTGTCTGTGCCCTGGGACTTTTACTACTCTGGCACTACTGAGGTGACTGCGCCTCTCTCCCTTGCAGCCTCCTCCCTGTACATTATAAGCAAATCTTGCACTCCCTCCTCGCAACTACATGCAGGCGGCTTGCACCAGAAAGATAGCCCTACACTGGGGAATCGCCAACTTGAAAATGTGCGCGCCTGCATCTTGGGCACCAAAGCGATGCCTCCTCTTCAGCCCAGCTATGGGGAGCCAAGGCAGCAATCGTGAGGCCAGTTACGCCAGGCTGGAGATGGCAACATGGTGAGAAGGTTTCACCTGGTGTTACTGCTGCTGCTGCTGCTGCTTGAGGCCGCTCTGTTGCACCGCCTGCGCACCCATGGACTCTATGCGAAACTAGAAAAATGTGAGTTTCATCGTAAGTCTGTTTTGTTCCTGGGGCATATTATCTCCCCTGAAGGCACGCTGATGGACCCCAAGAAGGTGGAAGCCATTCTCCAATGGCAGCCTCCCCAAAACCGGAAGGATGTTCAACGCCTCCTGGGGTTCTCCAACTACTACCGCCAATTTATACCCGCCTATGCCGAC
>NW_015166418.1:656653-688576 GCF_001447785.1 Gekko japonicus | reverse complement strand
CCCGCTCCTGTTCCTTTCCCCCCCCCCCCCGTGGAAGGGGTCCCACACAAAGCGAGCATCCGTCCAGGCGAGGAAAGGGAAGCAGCAGCCCGGGCGGGGGCAAGAGCTATGTGCAACCGCTGCTGGGGTGGCTGGCTGTGAGACTCCGCTCCTGCGGAGGGGGAGGGAGAGGCAGGTAGCTTCCTACTCTTTGTCTCTCCCCCAGACTGAGGCAAACTGGGAGATGAAGGCCAACAAGACAGGAGGAGAGTTGATACGGAGAAGAGGGCCACGTGTGGATGGACGGACGGGAGACGATCCAGAAGGCAAGTTCTTCCGCGAAAGCGGGAGGCTTGCAGTGTAAGCAGGGGGTAACTGGCAACTTGAAGCCTGGCGCGACACCAGGGTCTGAAGCTCCCGATTGTCATGCCTGCCCCTGCTGATGTCATGCCTGCCTTTGCTGATGCCCCTGAACAGGCTCCTGAGGACCCTGAACAGGCTCCTGAGGACAGTACTGCAGCAGAAAGGCAAAGACTGGATCCTGTAGCTGAAAGCTATCTAAGTGGTGAGGAGGATAGAGCCTCCCAGGGAACACCTGCAAGGGATCAGTCTCTGCTGCAGCCCAGTAATTCATCATCAGACTCGCCTCCACCTGTAACCAGGCTCAGGAATGTAAGAAGACAACAGCTGAGAGAGCGAAGGCAGAATGCACGCATGCGTGCCAGAAGATCTCTTAGCCCTGATTACTGACAGGATCCTGTCCTCACTCCTGGCTAGCTAATGAGTTGATTAGCTAGCACTGTATATATGCAAGTCTGTTGCCAGCAGTCATTTGTGCTGGCAACGTCGTTTGTTCAGGACCTGAATCCTTGCATCTCTGCTCCAGACCTTGTGGAATTCTTCTCGGCTTGATCCTCGGCTTTTGACCTTTGGCTTTGTTGACCCTGCGTTCATCTCTGACTCCTCTGGTATTGTTGTGATTTATGGACTTGAAACTTTGGTATGTCTGACCCTGCTTTTGGACTGTGATTTAAACCCGCTTGAACCTTGCTACCTGGTTTGCCCGGCTTGACCTCGGACTGTTCCTGGACTTTTGCTTGCTTGTGTCATGCCCCCTGGTCCTGCCATGACAGCCTTGGCCTTCTCAGCCTTCAGCCACCAGAGCATCCATCCGGTCCGTCACCTCGCATTCCACTGAGGCTGAGAGGCTGGGCGGTGTGTGGGTGGAACTCAGGTAACTCAGCTGGATCCATCATTACTACTGGAGAAACAAATTGATACTGCTGCAAAAAACAACAACCCCAAACCTACTTTCTTCCAACTTTGTTTAGTCTGGAAGATGGCCCTCTACTTTAACTCAGCTGATCTGTCCACCTCCTTTCATGCCATGGTGCTAACATCAAGACTAGACTACTATAATGCATAGGGCTGCCAAGTCTATGTTCCCCCCTTGGATGGTCGTGGCCCCGCCCCCAGCGTGCCCAGTGTCATAACGTCACTTCCTGGTGACGTGCGTGCAGCGCGCGCACTCCAGTCGCCACCTGGGAGTCCCCTGCTGCAGCTGAGAGACGACTTGGCAACCCTATGGATCAGTGTGGCTAGATTGGCTGAGAAGGCTTTCACATTACATACTGCTCCAGGCTTTGAAACACTCAAAAGGTCTTAGACTTGAATTTGTCATGGGCTGTGATGAGGAGGAGCTGACGGCTTCAGCAGAACCCACACCTGGCCCTGCTGAAGCACCAGAAACTGACAGTTTGCCGTAGCCGCCCGCATCAGTAACAGCTGACGAGGAACAACTACCAGAAGACAGCAGACTGAAATCTGCAGAAGGAACTAGTGATAACTCATATATACTAGTGCTCCATATGCAAGCGACTCAAAATGTAACACTTAATGCTGCTCCTCTGCTCTCCAAATCCATGTCCAGTGATCTCTTGTATTTCAAACTAGAAACCTTTCTACAGATTGCCAAAAAATCTAAACAACCAATATTTTGCAGGAGCCTTCACATCAAGACAGGATGACATGCATTTGTTAACAACTAAGAAGTCCTACGATTTTCCCCAAGGCTTTTTTTTTTTTGCCTTGTGGCTTCTCCAGTCCTGTGCATGCATACCTCTGGTGTTTACCATCAGCAATTTTCAACATGCTGACACAGCTAAAAGTGACCACAGAGCAGACGCAAGCAGGCTAGAAGGAGAAACATGAGCCTGGGCACTCGGATCTCTCCACTCAAACTTTTGTGTGTTTTTTTTCTGACAGCAACTAACAAGGTGGCTTGGTTATCATGGGAGAGGATTCGATTAGTGCCACTTGGCGCAGTGTCTCTCCTTTCACCTCCTTTTTCATTAACCAACAGAGCTTTGTTCCTGATGTTGCTATTTTTGTGGCTGACGCATACAAATGTGGAGGAGGGAGCCATTGCAACTACAAAGGTTATATTTCTTGTTGTGCTGCTGGCTCACTGAGGGCTTTGTGTTGCTTTTCTACTTTCTCAGGTATTAGATCAGGTGGTCGTAGCCTGGCATTGTGTGTTTTTTAAACTTGTTTTTAAAAAGCATCTTAAAGGTACATAATGCTCACTTGAAAACAGGGAGGCAACAATTATTTAGGAAGGTGGAGTACCAAATTCAGCATAACTTGATTATATTGTAAATGGCTAGTGCTGGGTGATTTTTTAAAAAGTCCATTCCATCAACAAATTATTTTTTTTAAATGGAGCTGGTAATTTAAGAATTACTAGTTTGCACAAAGCTTCTGAGAAGGAAACTATTAACCAACCCCTCTGTGTGTGATCCCCACCCAAAAAAATATGTTTTCCTAAGAAGTCTAATCTAGGCTTGTCTCCTGTTCCTTTCCTGCTGGAGATCTGATTGACTGGGCAGATTCAAATAACACTGTTTCAGTGGCAGTTGCCACTACAGAGATGGTTTTATTCTCTCTCATTTCTCCTTTCTAGCATATGGAAGGAGTAGCCAATATGATAGAAGACAGTTAGGGTACAGGATGACCCTCAGGCTGGAAAACTGGGATTAAACAAATGAAATGAATTTCAATGGGGATAAATGTAAAGTTCTTCATTTAAGTAGGAAAAATCAACTGCATAATTATAGGATGGGGAAGACTTGTCTTGGCAGTAATATGTGCGAAAAGGATCTAGGGGTCATAGTATACCATACACTGAACATGAGTCAGCAGTGTGATGCGGTAGCTAAAAAGGCAAATGCAATTTTGGGCTATATCAACAGAGGTAGAGTCCAGATCATGCAAAATGATGGTATCACTTTACTCTGCTCTGGTTAGACCTCACCTAGAGTACTGTGTTCAGTTTTGGACACCACAATTTAAGAAGGCTATAGACAATGAATATGGTGAGGGGTCTGGAGACCAAGTCCTATGAGGAAAGGTTAAAGGAGCTGGGTATGTTTAGCCTGGAGAGGAGATGACTGAGAGGTACAGTGTCTAGATCACATGAAGTGATGGTATCACTTTGCTCTGCTCTGGTTAGACCTCACCTAGAGTACCGTGTTAAGTTTTGGACACCACAATTTAAGAAGACTATAGACAATTAATATGGTGAGGGGTCTGGAGACCAAGTCCTATGAGGAAAGGTTAAAGGAGCTGGGTATGTTTAGCCTGGAGAGGAGATGACTGAGAGGTGATATTATAACCATCTTCAAATATTTGAAGGGCTGTCATATAGAGGATGGTGCAGAGTTGTTTTCTGTTGCTCCAGAAGGTCAGATCAACCAACAGGTTGAAATTAAATCAGAAGAGTTTTCAATTAAACATTAGGAAGAACTTCCTGAAAGTTAGAGCAGTTCTTGAGTGGAACAGGCTTCCTCAGGAGGTGGTGGGCTCTCCGTCTTTGGAGGTTTTCAAACAGAGGCTAGATGGCCATCTGACAACAATGCTGATTATGTGAACTCAGGCAGATCATGAGAGGGAGGGCAGGAAAGGTTGCATCAGTGCTAGGTTCTTGTGGCTCTTTCTTACATACCCAGGGAAATGGTGATTGCCACATTGGTGTTCGGAAGCAATTCTTCTCCAGGCCAGTTTGGCTGAAGATCCTGGAGGTTTTTGTCATCTTCTGGGTGTGGAACCGTGGTTACTGGGGATGTGGGGGGAGGTATGTGTGAATTTCTTGCATTGGAGGTCCCCAGAGGTCCCTTCCAGCTCTACAATTCTATGATTCTATATTTTTGAATTTCTTTTCTCCTGTAGTTCGGCTTCTTCTGTGTATCTGGCTCTGCCATTTTTCATGGGTCAAGCAGCCATTTTGTAGTTGCACACACCACTCATGCCAGAATTCCAAAGATGCCCCACAGACTCAAAATGTTTGGGCACTCCTGCTCTACGATCCGCTGGGTGAAGCTTGCTGGTTGGCCTAGGGCCAGTCACTCTCTAGTCCAGGGGTGTCGAACTCATTTGTCACGAGGGCCGGATCTGACATAAATGAGACCTTGTTGGGCCAGGCCATGTGTGTCATAAAATGTAATGCCAGGTAGCAGAGATATAAACTTTATAAAGAACACAAACACAAAGGGTTTTTTTTACTTAAAATAAAAACATGCTTAAAACATTAGCACTCTTGCAATATTGTGTTTATTTAACAGTGTCTGATAACTGACACCTCTTGCTCTGAATTATTGCATCAAAATGTCTGTGCTGTTGCAATCTTGAGTATGCTGTTCAGGTGTGTATCCAGCAGAACTGGAAGAAGAAGCAGAAGACAGCCAGTTCCACCGTGAGCCTTATAGAAGCCCTACGGGGGCCTGATCTGGCCCCTGGGCTGCATGTTTGACACCCCTGCTCTAGTCTATCCTCTCTCACAGGGTTGTTGTTCTGAGGATAAAATGAAGAAGGAAGAATGAGCTTGTAAGCCACTTTGGGTCCCCATTGCAGATAAATATCTCACAATGTGGTCCTTATTTTGGATCTTTTAGGTGGCAGTCCTTATTTAGTCAGACAAACTCAATAAAGAAAGGCCTATCATTCTTACAGTCTGTAGTATAAAAGCAGGCTGAAGCAATGGGTTTTAATAAGGATATTTTATAAAGAATTGTAACAGGTACCCTAAGGATTTTCAGAGCTCAGGTCTTCCTGCTCTGAGGAAATGTTTTTACCTCACCTCATCACTAATTTATTTTATTGTAATAACAGACTCTACTAGTTGTACTTTCATAGGTGGAGGAGAATTCTAAAGAAAAACAGCAGAGTTCCTTACATTTCACAGGAAAGACCAGGGCTATTTTTGGGCAGGAACGCACAGAAACGGAGTTCCGGATGGCTCCCAAGCTGGCCACACCCAGCAGGAACTCATTAGCATAATAGGCCACACCCAACAACAGAAACTCATTAGGATTGGCTACATTAGGGGTGTGCAAAGGAGTTCCTGCTACAAAAAAGCCCTGGGGTTTGACAGCAAACAAGGTAAACAGAATAAGAAGCAAAAGGTGGATGTGGCTGGATGAGCACACTTCTGGTAACATGGGGGTGTGGCCTATAATGCCAATGAGCTGTGCTGTCATACGTTTCTGCTGTTGGGTTTGGCCTATTATGCTAATGAGTTCCTGCTGGGCTTTTTCCACAAAAAAAGTCCTGGGAAAGACTAAGTCCCAATCTACACATGTTGCTAGCAAGACAAAAGAACTTACCTGGGTGCATTCCATAGGCCCAGCATCTCATTTAAACTGGGCTGTTACCTGTGCAGAACAGCTAGATCTCCATCGGTAGCATGCCAGTGCAACATCCACACAGGTTATAGATCTCTGGCACGCCATCTGAGCTTATGTAGTTGCTTTGTATGGGAAGAGGGCAGTTTAATTGAGATGCTTGGCCCATGCAAAATTGCACATGTCGGTTATTGTGCCTTGTCAGCAGGACCAGTACACTTTTTGCAGCAGAAGCTTTTGCAGGAAAACAGCCTACTTTACTAGATGCAAGTAGTAGATGCTAAAGATCCATAACTAGATCCTTCTGTACTAACAAAGCATGGTTTTCATGAAAGTAATGGTTGTTGCCCAAATGGCGTCTTTGCTTGGTGTGTCAACGCCCAATGAAAGACACAACAGGGAGACTCCAGGAGCAGAATGAACTTTATTCGAATACAGGGGACTCCAGGCATCATGGTATGCCACTTTGTGAACAAGAATGAGAGATCCTTGGGCTTGTGTGCTTCTCTCTTACTGGCCCTCCCTCTCTCTCTTACTTGTGATGATCTACACAGATATTTGTGCTTCCACGGAAAACCTCAGTTTGGCCCTAAAGTGCGAGCAAATAAACTACGCTTTGCACTTCCCTGTAAACCAGGATTAAAAAATCTGCTTTGGTCCTACTTTAGGATCCTGGTCTCCTGCGAAAGCACAAGCCATAGACTGATGATTCTTATATAATGGCAACTTATATTTTGATGCAAAATATTAATTATTAATAGTATTAATTACCTGGCCAAGGGCAGAAAGCAGCATATGAGCCCAAATATCTCTCAGGTTTGTTCATAAACCACTATATCCAAACAAACTTAAATGGGACCTAATACCACATAAATGTTTATAGCACTGCAACCATACGTTCATTATATTTGTTATTGTTTTGGAGCACAAAACAGATGGTGGGGAAAATGTCGTCAATATGTTTTCATCCAAGCAGTGCCTAAGAACATTATTATACATTTGTAGATTTATTTATCTGTCTTTTATATACAGTATAGTTCTATGTGACTGCATCATTTCCACGTGGCAACGATCAGAAAAGCTGTACCTTCTGCTAGACCACTCAAGAGGTCCTTTATTACCAATTATCAGTTGAGTATATCTTTTCATTTGGTATAGGCAAATACAAAATGTTTGCTTGTTCAATATTATTCTCCTTTCTCTCTGTGTAGAATGTTGGATCTCTTTAGTGATAACACTGAACAAAACCAAAACTCTTCTCCCTTTATGATAACTTCTTTTAAACACATGCTCTATGTTGTTCCCGTTTGTTGATTGTGGATTCTACTTAAAATGATCTCCCCACTGGTCCCCTAGGTAAACCATACAGCCCACAATGATGTTGGACCATTGGGTTGTCACATTGTAATGATCTCTTCTATTAGCAAAGAAGCAAAGATCAGAATATTCATTTACTATCCCCATTTCCACCTCCTCCTGCATGGGGATGAAAGTATTGGATCACCACAAAAACACTGAAGCACAAGGACAACCTATGCTTATGGGCCAAAAAGGGAACTCAATGATGCAGTGGTGATTCTACTATAGGAAGGGTGCAGTGACTGGGATATGCAACATTACCAGATACACAATCACTTATTGCCAGGAGAAAGGCTCATCAGGTCTAAATTTGTGCTATGGCTTAATCACAAAGTCTACATTCACTGAAGTTTAGAAGAGTATTTCAGTTCTCTTTCCCCATCCAAAACTCCGCTGCCAAAATAATACATTTCCGAGTATTCGGCACCTTTCTTTTAAACCATACTCTGGCTTTCATTCTTTCTCCTTGTCCTTACCTGCACAACTCTCCAGAGCCTTGCTTCATTATGTCCTTCAGTACTTGTGACCATGATTCACAAAAAGCACTCTACTTGAACAGCCTTTGAAAACTGTCTGGGACAGCTGGTCCAATATGTGGCAGTTGGCCTCCTGTCACCCGTGTGCTGAAAGATCTGCACCAGCTGCCCATCTGTTTCCAGTCACAATGCAAACTACCTTTAAGGCCCTATACAGTTTGGGACCAGGGTACCTGAAGGTACCCCCATACTATCCTGCCTGCCTCATAAGATCCTCTTTCTGTGCCCCCACCTACAGAGATGAGATGGGTAGTGAACAGAGTTGAAGCAAATCGCGAAGAGAATCCTGCTTCAACATCCCATCAAAAAGACAGGAAGCTTTTTTGTTACTTGGGAGTAGGGGGTTTGAGTGGGTGCAGTTAGCTGGGGTGAGCTTGGATTTACCAGAGCTCAGCATTGATTAGATTTTTAAGGCTCCAATGCAATGCTCCCTCTAAGCTGTGGAGTCTTGTGAGCAAAAATTCTACTTTGTGAGCTACTGGCTTTAAAGTTGTGAGCAAGCAATTTGGCTACTGCATAAATTAGCTTGCTCTGGAGCCGTCCTTCCTGAGCTAAGACAAAAATGTGTGAGCCAGAGGCTAAAAAACTGTGAGCTACCTCACACTAACGCAGCTTAGAGGGAACACTGCTCCAAGGGAAGAGTTGCCAGCTACAGGTTGGGAAATCCCTGGATATTTGGGGGTAGAACCCAGGAAGGGTGAGGTTTGGCAGGGGAGGGATCTCAGCAGGGTATAATGCCATAAACTCCATACTCTGAGGCAGCCATTTTCTCTAAGTGAACGGGTCTTTGTTGTCTGGAGATCAGTTGTAATTTCAGGAGATCTCCAGACACCAACATTCAAATGAAACAGCATCAGGTAAAAAGAAAGACAAAGTTAGACAGTGACACAGCAACGCATAAGCTTCTAAACAAAGGAGAGGAGCCTAAGATGACAATCACGTCCAAAAACAGAAGTAGCAAAAGCATGTATACAAACATTAGAGACTCTCCTAAAATGTATTGCCTTTGTCTGGTGGCGTAAAACAGACAATAGAGGAGGAATGAGATGCACAGCCCTGGGGAGCTACGGCTGAAAAGGCTCTATCCCAACTAACCAGTCCAACATATTTCTGATGGTGGGAACACGGAAATGCAGGGTCTGAGATCAGCCTTCCACTTCTCTCCACCTTTCCAAAAGATTGACATATTCAAGCCCTTTAGTTTGACCAGCTGGAAAGTGGACTGTGACATTTGCAGTAACACCTGTTGCCGTAATAGCCTATCTGAGACTGAGTATGGAATTAACTATGCTAAGTTCCTGACTTCAAGCTAGCTGTTTGGCAGTTGTAATTTTTAACAGTATGGCAGGCAGTTAGTAGTACTCAGGTATATCATTCTGAGTTTCTTTGAGGAAGGACAGGATATAAGTGCACCAAAGTCAGAATGTGAGCATGTTCAGGAACTCAGTGCTATGTTTAGCACTGTATTCATGGGAGTTAGAACCCTGGTAGCTTCTGCACAGGGAAGTGTTTGTGTGGTTTCCCCCCATTGCTGGTGCAGATGCAGGAAAGCACAGTGGCAACAGGGCTTCCACATGGCAGTTTCCTCTGCCCTGATCTCCCAGCAATGGCTACCCTGTTCTCCCAGGGCAGATAACCAGGGCAGATTTCCTAAAAACATGGGCTTGGACCCTGTGACATCATTCAACTTCTCTCCAGGCCCTGCAGAGGCTTTCCTCCACTGCAGTGCTCACCTCTTCTGCCACCAGCACTTCCACTTGCAGAAGACCAGTGTTTTTCGAGAAACTTTTGTGCAGGCAGAAATGTTAGTAGCAGAGGAAGTGAGCACAGCCATGAAGGAGAGCCTCCCCACTGGAAGAAGAGAAGTTCAAGGGGGACAATGTTGTAGGATCCAAGCAGAGGACAGTCATCAGTCATAGTTTATGCTAATCATCAACTTCTCATTGCTGGAGCTTCTGTCATGTGTATACAGAGTCACCCACTTCAGAGTTGCTGTGCCATTTTTGTCAGAGGCAGGTTTTGTTTAAAATACTTTTTCTCCGAATCACAGTTTAAATTTCTCCCAAATTTAAGACAAATAGGGGCAATGCAATAATGATAGAGTCGTGAAAGATAATGATTTGCATCTCTGTGAGTGGCACTGAAAATTATTAATTAGACATTCAGAGTGTAAGTATATATGTATAAATTAGCATCTATTCATCACTGAAAATGCAGGAGTTTTTTCATATTGGAATATTAATTATGTGGAGAGATTACTAAACTTTCTAGATGAAGGCATGAGAAAATCGTAGCAGCAAAAGTAAAAGGGAGAATTTAAAAATCTAAATACTAATGTGTCATAACTAAGCAGCTGTCATAACACCAGAGCTTAATATTATTTGCTACTGTCTTGCTGGAAGAGCGCTCTCTCTCTCTCTCTCTCTCTCTCTCTCTCTCTCTCTCTCATATCTCCTGATATGAATAAGAAAATCATATCCATACCTGTTCATTAACATGCAGAACAAATTACAATTTCTACTTTAACTTGATAAAAGAAGAATATTAAGTCTCAGACCTTCTTTTTCAGGTTTGTTCTTAAAGCACTTCACAGAAATACAGAAAAGGGAGCTGCGGAAAATGGATGCAGAGAGGGAAATTTGTAGACAGCTAGACTGCACCTCGTGTGAGTACCATATGACACATTTCTTATTACCTAGAACATTCTTGGTAATTTTGCTGTCAAAGTGCAGCTACTCCATGTACATAAAATATAGATATTTCCAAAGCAGACAGAATGGGTCATACTAATGATGTGTTGACGAGCAACCCTCACACAGCCCAGTTCCAGGAACATAAGAACAGGTTCACAAGGAAATAGTTAATTGGATTCTGATCTAATCCCTATAACTTTCTTTTGCTTCTAGCAGTCACTCTACAGATTATCACTATGTACATGCACTGCTTGCCTTCTACATATGATGGAACCCCGCATACACTTCTACTGTACACGAGAGGGATTTCCATGCACAGTGGGCAGCCCCATGTAACCTTGTAACAGTCATCTACAAGGTTACATGGGGCTGCCAGTAACCAGTTTGGTGTAGTGGTTAAGTGTGCGGACTCTAATCTGGGAGAACCGGGTTTGATTCCCCACTCTTCCACTTGCACCTGCTGATGTGACCTTGGGTCAGTCGCAAGCTCTAGCACAGCTGTCCTTGAAAAAGAGCAGTTTGTGTCAGAGTTCTCTCAGCCCCACCCGCAGTTTGTGTCAGAGTTCTTGGGGAGGGGAAGGGAAAGGAGTTTGTAAGCCGCTCTGAGACTCCAAGTGAAAAGCGGGGTATAAATCCAATCTCCTCTTCCTCTTCCTCTTCCTCTTCTTCTTCTTCTTCTTCATCTAATCCAGAGGTTATATTAGCATGGATCAGTGAGGCCAGGTAAACTAAGTCTAGAAGGAAGGATAATTTCCACCCAAGATGTAAAGGAAAGAAAACATTCCTTATAAGAGCACCAGCTCCTTCAAAAGTAGTGTCATTGAACACTCCCAAGCTTTTTACAGTCAGGAAGTGCTAGATTTACCCCCACTCAAAATTGCCTGGGGAATCCTCTCTGGAACATCAGCCTTACCAACTAGCATCAACTCCATCTTGTCTAGATTTAGTTTTAGTTTGTTGTCCCTCAGCCCATGGCTTCTTCTGTGCACTTATTCAAGTCCGAAACAACCACTTCCAGAGGCTTACTGGGTGTCATCACCAACTCCAAAACCACAGATGATCTCATTTAAAGGCTTAACATGTTAAAAAGCATCACGGGAAGGATAATGCTCTGAGGGACTCTATAGGATGAATCCCAAGCCCATGACTATTTTCTGAGCCTTAACCAACAGAAAGGACCAAAACCATCAGAGTAGTTTCCCATAAACTCTTACATTGCCTCTGAAGGTCACAAATGAGTTAGATTATCAACAATATAAAAGTCTGCAGAGAGACCTGACAGAATCAAGACAGATGCATTACTAGAGGTTGTCCACCTGACAGACTACAGCCATCTCACTCACAAAAAATGAAGTCAGAATGAAATGAGCTAAGCAAAGCCTGGAATTTGCTGTTTGTTCCTTAGCGAATATGGGGATTTGTTTCCAGCAAAGGTTTAATTATCACTTCCTTTAGTTGTTTTTCAAATTAAAACTACCAGAAGGAGAAATAATTCTGGCAAGGTACAGTCTCAGTTTCTTATGGCATGGTTTTGAGCCACAAGGACCAGGAAACCAAATGATAGATGGCGGCTTTCACAATGCCCAGAATCCTGTTCACATCTATTAAGAATACCAGTATAAAACTATTCTAATAAAACTGCCGGGATTCAATTGGACCAGAGAGATTTATCCTCAAAGAACTGAGGAATTTAATCGCAGCTGATAATCATATTATTATCCGCAAGAGAGTTGGCCCTAGATGACAGTATGTTCCTCAAAATCCAAAAGAATTTAGCACAATGTCATTCAGCAGATTCAATGGCAGCAGAGAAGCAGCCTTCATCCTCTTACTGCCACCTCATTTGCCTTATTGGCTCTATAACAAGTTTAGTCTGTCTCAGCACATGCCTTTCACTGTCAGAGCTTGATGTCTCTTTGCTTGTTTGCTTTTAATTTCCCCAGGTTCCCTAGTAAACCAGGGTACTGGAGCTCCATTGGAGAGGACACAAGGGAGCAACTTTGCCCATTGCCTCAGCAAGCCTGAGATTCTAGGCTGACACCAAGGCTTCAAATGTATCACTGTTAAACTCTCAAAATCCCAGAGAGCTCTAGAAGCCTAATGGATCCAACCTAATTGATCCACTGCCCATGCAGACAGATGGCAGTGACACCTGGGCAGAAACAGCCTAATATCCCATGCGGAATGTATATCCTAGAAAATCTTATGGACTCAGTGCTTTAACATGTCTCCCCGTCCCAGAAGTACTTTATATTCTATTATCTATTGTTTTTAGTCAGTTGCTTTACAATTCTCATTTTGACAAATCTTATTATAGCTCTTATTTAACTATCAGATTTCCTAGGCTTTTCTTTCCACTGAATTTGGGCATTTGAGATAGGGCTGGCATCAGAATTGACATGGTTAGGTCCCTGCTGAGATCCATGGCCTGTCAGAGGACCCCATGAGAACTGCTTGACCCATCTGTTCTAATTAGGACATGGGAGATGACCCCAGACACCCTGCAAAGCAACAGGTGTGTCAGGGCCAAATTGATGTCATATGAAGGCAAGGGAGGCAAAAGCCAACCTTTCTGTACTCTTTAGAACCTCATCAGTTCTGTTAGAGTTTGCAGGAATGTCAAAGAACTGGGATATCGCTAACTCCAGTGTCATTTTAACAGGGAATGGGACATTGCTTCAGATGTCTCTGCAACATCACAGGGCCCACTGGAGTGATTGCCTATTTCTTGTCTGGAGAGCCACCTGGAAGGCAGCATAGCCAGGCTCCATTTAATCCTACTGGAACTGAGCCACAAGAAGTATGGAATAGGTTGGGGTGTGTGCATGCAACTGCATGTGTGTCTGAAAGAGAGAAAGAAAAGGGAAGGAAAGAGAGAAAGGAAGAGGCAGGGGCAGGGGGCCCACTAGAAGGCATTCTGCCATTCCCCAAAACCTGAAGCAGGGCCCAGCTTTCAGCATCTGAAAACCGTATGACCTAACTTATTTATGTATTTACTTCATTTATATCCCACTTTTTCCCCCCAGTGGGGACCCCCAAATTGGCTTACAACATTCTCCCCTTCTCCATTGTAATGAGTATACGAACAATCAACAACTAATGCAGGCAGTCCAATGCAGATTGTCCTTGCCTGTGGGAAAACAATAATGGAGTGAAAGAGTTAAGTTCCAAATAACTGCAACTCAGCCTTCCCTCTGGAACATACAGGGCTCTTCAAAGGCTATGCCACTGAAGGCTAAGAAAAATGGGTGATTTATGAAAATGCACAAAACATGTGAAGAATAATGGGTCCCTTGTTGGAACAGAAATCAACAACAATGAATGTTGGAAGAAAGTGATAGACAAAACAGAACTGGCAATGCAGACAGCAGTTTCAGTGCCTGTTAGCATATCGAAACATAAAAACATTTAGGGCTGGCCTCAGCCTTCCCTCCCCCCAAGGTGGAATCCAGCTACTTCTAATGCCCCTGTGCACACCTGCATGTCCATTTACACGTGGTGCAAGCTAGCATGCTTTTCCAACAGTGAGGGACACGACACTGCATGAATGTGCATAAGAGAAATGTGCATGGGTATGTTAGGATATCATTACTCTGCTAATGTTACATGCAGGTTTTTGGTGATGATTTACTGAAAAATTATCTGCACCAATGTCATAGCAATGGCACATTGGAGGTGGCTCTGCATCCTGTGACTGCTCTAGAATGCATACGTCATATATAATATGAATAAATAAATATATACATACAAAGCATCTCATAGGCATCATTATCAGCTTCACCTCCTCACCAGAAGTGTGGGAGAAGGGGGAGTGAGCACATAAAGTGGAAACTATTTTTTTTTTAGTTGCCCAAATTTCCTGTCATCGTGCTACGGCCTGATTTACCATCTGAAGTGTCATCTTCAACTAAAAGTTTCATCCTATGGTGCACAGCAAAAAAATTATGTTAAGCCCCTGCACCAACCCAGTAGAGCACCTCCAGATGTTATTCCAGCACTAGATTAAAGTTTCTACCCTGGATGGCAATCGCTCACTTTCAAGAGAAGGAGAGAACAAGGAATGAAACCACCTGTTATTGGCCTCTTGTATCTCATCCTCATGGATATTCTGACACCAATAAAGCCTTGTCATGTCCAGGAACTGCAGGAAGGAAAGGGTAAGTTTACTTGGGGTGCCTATGCAGTGGAAACTGTGGACAAGGTTTTACTAGAACATTCATTATTTCAGTGGTGCTCACTTCCAGAAACATATAGTTGGAGAGAATTGCTATACCATGGTGTGAGGAGGCACCTTTTTGAAATTCACTACTGGGATTTAACAAGCAAAGTTAATTGGGAAATTATATACCCTAACAGGGAAAAGCATTGTGAAAAATTCTCTGTGAGTGTGTGTGTGTGTGTGTAAAAGAAGGGTAATTATATCATATAAAAGAATCACACCAGTAAGATGTTCCATAAAATCCTGTGGGGAAAAGGTGTGTTTGAATAAATGGCTACATCCATCCCGCACAGATGAGGGAGAACAAGTGCAGGAGGCCAAGGGTTGTGTGGCATCGCCAAGTCTGTCATAAGCATATGCTCTCTGTCTTATGTAGCTGCTAATGATTTGATCAAACAGGTATAAAATCCCTCAGGTAAAAGCCTTCAAAGAAAGAATAAGGTTCTTTGATAAACACTTTGATCAGGATAAAGCGAATTTAGACATTGGGGAGGAGATTCTAACTTTGAGAGTGATATAGAAGATTCCATTGTCATACCTTTCCCCCAAGACTGTCATGAGAAAAGTTTAACAACTAAGGCTCTGCTCATACTACAGAGCAATTCACACTTGTTTGGCAGAGAGTTGGTCCACACACCTCTTTGGGACACCTGTTGTTTACAGGATATCAGTATCTGGTTACATGCCCCTTCTACATTAGAACATGATCTTACACAGTTAGGTTACTCAGTGGAAACCAGTTTGCCCCTCAAGATTCTTGGCTATGATTTCAGGTGTCCACTTTTCAAATAACTCTGATGACATTTCATTTTGTTCCGTTCCTTGTATATTTTGTTGGAGTGTGTGTGTGTGTGCGTGTGTGTGTGCGTGCGTGTCTCAGTGGTAAGCATCTGCTTGGTATGCAGAAGGTCCTACGTTCAATCCCCAGTTAAAGGGATTAGGTAGTAGCTGATGTGAAAGACCTAAGACCTTGGAGAGCTTCTTCCAGCCTGAGTAGACAATATTGATCTTGATGGACCAAAAGGTCTGATTCAGTATAAGGCAACCTCATGTGTGTTCATATATTCACATATAACGAGGTTGAAATTATGCTAATAAGTAATTTAAAATTGGTAGGGGGAATAATGACCCAAATCTCACCCTTGAGAACTAGCAGAAGTGGACAAAGACAATAGTCTCAATGTCAGGTTTCATTGATTTCTGCCTTCACACCTTTTTGCAATACAATATGGGAGACATTTGCACCTCTCCAGCCCTTGTAGAGTATTCAGCACTGTTACACATGTTCACTATATTTTCAGTACAAGTGGCATAGGTCAGGTGTGCATTGCTGTGCATGCAACATGGGTGAACCATGAGTTCCAGACAAAGTAAATTGATACTGATGCGTTAGAATGAACTCAAGTGCCAATAACTATAGAACCACTTTCTTGAGGAAGTTGTAGATGTTGATAGGTGTCTGTCAGGAACCTTTACCAAGGTTCCAAATCTGAGGATAGAAATATTACATAAGCCTGAAGGGCCCTGCCAACACATTGCCCCCTTCTTTCCCTCTAGCAACATCCTTATACTATTCAAGATACAGCTCTTTCCAACAATGAAATGAAATTAGGCCCATCTGGCTGACATAGCATGCAAGCAATTGGTAGGAAATTCACAGGCGCAGCTAGGACTCTCAAAAAGAAATCTTCAAACATGGCATCCAGTTTGGTTCAGAGAAGGTTGCTGTGACATGGAAAGCTTCAAGGTCCAGTCTCAATAATAATACCCAAAAACCTCTTTTATGAGCTTCGGAACTTCTTCCAAACTGTTCCAGCCACAGGGAGAAAAAGTAGTTACACAACTTGGTCTTAATTGAAATATTTGGCGCCTGCTGATATGTTCAAACACATCCACCAGATCTTGATTATTCACTGGCAATTAAAGCTATTAAGTCAGCAGACAGACAGCAGGTTATTTCATTGTGATTTGACAAAGCCAGCCGTCTTGCTCTCCCCTTCTATATGACAGCACTGTAATTAGCAGTAATCAAATATGATTTGGGCTAGGTGTTGCATGCCTGCTTTCATGGGCAGAAAAGGTATCCTGCCAATTGTATAATGTAGAAAGACTAGTCTCTGGCCAGGGATGGTGGTGGAAAAAGAATGCAGTGAGAACACCAAGAAGAGGGGTGGGAGATTCTTTTCTTGCAGCAGTTAATCCTGCAGGTTGCATCTTGCATGTTAGGAGACGTTTCAGAATTAACCATGAGTTTAATTTCACTAAGCTATATTTTTAAAAACACACAATTAAACTAAATTACAAAAGGCTGATCAAGTAATATTGTGAAATACACTTAATAAGTATAATTATTCTTAGCACAGATATTCTTTGCTTGAGAAGCATCTATAACCTCCATTAACATTAATGGGAGCTTGGTTCATGCATCAGGCACAGAGTAGAACCTAATAGGGCATTACAGCTCCAAAGTGCTGTGCAAACATTAACTAATTCATTCTCATAACTGTATTGGATGGTAGTGAGGAAAGATGAATTAAATTACTCTGTCTGAGTAAACCCCAGCAGCCGAGCAGTATCAAAAATGGGCCCATCATAGGGCTGCTAAGCCGCGGCGGGGGATCCGCACGCGTCTTCACAGGATCCCTGCCACAGGGGACAGCTATACGCGTTGCACCGCCATCGCCAGGATGTGACGCTACGCGCCACTCTGGCAACAGCCTGGCAATGGCGGAGCAACGCATGTCACTGTCCCCCGCGGCAGGGATCCTGTGAAGACGTGCGGATCCCCCGCCACGGCTTGGCAGCCATAGCCCATCAACAACAAAAAATACACCAATTCACACACCTGCAGTTAAAGCAAGACTTAGGGTTGCCAACCCTGAGTTGGGAAATCCCTGAAATCCCTGAAGGAGGATTTACTATTCTATGGCATGGTACCATGCTGAGGCCCCTCCCCTCCCTCTCCCAGATCCAACCCCAAAGGCTCCAGGTATTTTCCAACCCAGAGCTGGCAACACTAGTCTGGGCCCTGAGCAGAAACTACCTGTCCAAATGCAGCCCTAATGTTTTAATCAGCTTCAGGTTGTTAACTGGAAGAGTTAGCAACATAAATCAGTGTATATAGCATTTTGTAAATACCCCTCCCCACAAACCTATATTCCATGCGTAACAAATGGTGTTAGAAAACCTGATTCTAATGGGAATGGCCAAATAATGATCTGGGTCCTACAGAGCACCAGTGGAAAGTGCCAACAGATCTTTCCCACCTTCCTCCTTCCCCCAACAGTCCCCTGTGAATGCTGAAAAGGTGATACAGGGGACTTGCTGGACCCACATGGACACAAAGCCACACAACCTGGGCAGCTCCAGTGAAGTGGGCAAGCAGGCAAATCACCCCTTTTCTGCCTCTTATGCCAGCAGAGAACATAAGAACATAAGAGAAGCCAATGTTGGATCAGGCCAATGGCCCATCTAGTCCAACACTCTGTCAGACAGTGGCCAAAAATATCAGGTGCCATCAGGAGGTCCAGCAGTGGGGCCAGGATACTAGAAGCCCTCCCACTGTTGCCCCCCCCCAGCACCAAGAATACAGAGCATCACTTGCCCCAGACTGAGAGTTCCTATCTATACCTTGTGGCTAATAGGCACTGATGGACCTCTGCTCCATATGTTAGTTTATCTAATTCCCTCTTGAAGCCACCCATGCTTGTAGCCGCCACCTCCTCCTGTGGCAGTGAATTCCATGTGTTAATCACTCTTTGGGTGAAGAAATACTTCCTTTTATCTGTTCTAACCTGTTCTAACCTGTTCTAAGCCCCTTGCATCAACAAAAGCATCACTGGTGGGAAGGGCAGAGATACAAGATTAATGTAATTCTTATTCTCAATTACTATGCAAATGTATCAATGACAATCTGTGAGCAGTAACTTTATAATTTGAAGTATCCTTGTTATTATACATTCTTCTGTGCCAAAACTACTCAGTTTCTTGTAAACTAAAAATTAGTAAGAAAAAAGACCATTTCAATTAGATAGCAACTGATCTTTTAAAAAAGTAACTAATTATCTTATGCCTTGATTTCTGCTTGTTAATCGATGTAGTATTTCACTCCAGTAGCAGGCAGACAACAGATTTCTGGGGGGGGGGGGAATAGATCAAGAGCTTAACCTTAACAGTCTGCTAATCAAATTGGTCGTCACCCAGACAAAATGGAAGAAAGAAAAATGTAATCATTTACTATGTTTTAGTAGTCCACACATTATAAGCTAAGTACTATGGCAAGCCTCAGGATCAAATGGCCTTGTGAAGTGTGTTGTGTTCCCTTGGCATGAAGAGTGGACTTGGTCTTTTAAAAACATATATATATTTTTAAAATCCCCGAAGGGATATTTTTATTTTTGCAATGAACTACAAAACTACAAAGAAAATATTGGGGAGGGAACTACATCTAGGGATAAAGAATAGATAACCACACTATACTAAAACCCCAAGAGGAGGAGATCTTATCCCTGTTAGTGTAACTGTTAATACTATAAGTGTTAGTATCACAATATACTTGTGGAGTTCTTGTTTATCTCAGCTTCAATGTTTATATGTTAATTTGTTAGTTGTTATGAGAGAACTTTCTGATCATCTTCTTTTGCTTCACTTCAAAAGGCTATTTTCCAAGTCCTTCTGCCTTTATTTTGGCTTTCTGTCTCTAAAGTCATATACAATTCTGGCAGCCCCTGCTCCCGTTTCTGCAGCAGAGTCCTCTTCCGTTCCAGAGGTGGCAGAGTCACTAGATTTCGTTTCCTCCTCCTTGGACTCTTCCTCCGTTCCCAACTGGCGCCACAAAAATTATTTAGCTTTGAAAGTGGAGTCTATCTTCTCTCTTTTATCATTGATCTTAAAGATGACACCCTCTGGAATCGGCCACCTATATGAAATTCCATTGTTTTGAAGGAAAGAAATTAAATCCTTATAATTTTTCCTCGTTTGTCGGATTTCAAATGGAATATCTGTTAGGGTTCTGATTATTATATTTCTCATTTTCAGTGGAGTTGCTGATGTCGCTTTTAAGACAGCATCTCTGGTCTGTCTTCTTGAGAATCTAACCACAATTTCTCCAGGCAGGCTATTTTTTTAAATATAATTGGAGTATGCCCTATAGGCCATCTCCATTTCTTTTACCAGCTCATCCGCTGTTAAGCCTATTGCTGGAGTGCTCGCTGAGCAATCTCCCCAGGTCCTCCTTCTCTGCTTCAGGAACTCCCTGAAACCTGAGAATCATGTTAGCTTTTTCCATCTGCAGTTGTAGTAAACGACTTTCTTGAAAGTTTTGCTTTGTTTCAACTTCTTCCATTCTTTTCTTCAATTTCTTACTTGTGGTGTCTATCTCTTTCATTTTCTCAGTTGCCTGCTCCACTTTCTTCTCCGTTTCTTTCAGCTGGAGCTGCTGAGATGCAAAGTTCTTATTCATCACGGTCAATTGCTGGTTAATACCATCAAGTTGTTCCATCACCAGCTTAAGCATGTCCGCTAGCATTTTAATGACGTCTGCTCCATTTTCCGGTTTTGAGCTCTGGCTGCCCGGTGGTTTCGTTTTCAGCTTTCTTTGCTGGGCCGCCATTTTCTCCGATTTTTTACAGTTTCTTCTCCACGGCTTGAAAAATCGCCCCACAATGATCGGTAATCAAGTAAGTCTCTCAAAACACACTTGTTGTGTTTCCTCCCCTCTCCCCCTTCGTATCGTTTATAAGTTCATGAGCATAAGAGGCATCCCTCTTTGCGATCCACTCTTACCAGAGGGGGGGGGGGATCTGCTTTTACAATAATCTGGTTTATTCTGAACTCACGTTCATTGTCGGTCAGTTTCTCTGACCTCGTTCACTTTAAATGCCATTCCGCTTGATCTCCGGTGCTTTTCCCGGTCAAACCAGCTTGTGCCCAGAGGCCACACAGCATCTGGACCGTCAGGGCGGAGGGGAGCCTCAATTCTCCAGTGTTATGCCATCGAAGAGGCTACCCCTCAAAAGCCCTCTGGCTTGGAGCCTATCGCAAAGGCTCCGTGGGGGTGTCACTTGAGGTGGCACCCCTCCAAGCCACTGGTGTGTGGATCGTTCTCCCGCGGTTTGGGGAGAACATCTGCCATCGCTGCTCCATAAACCGGAAGCTCTTTTAAAAACATTTTTAATGTATTAACTTAAAATATGTACACCTTGCCTCCCCCTGCCACTTAAAATATATATACCTTGCTTCCCCCTGCCCACAGCAGGCCAAATAGCCCAACTTAGCCCAAGCTCATCAGAATTAGGCAGCTAACCAGGGTCATCCACAGTCTGTATTTGGATGGGAAACCACCAAGGAAGATGGGGAGTGCTATGTGGAAGAAGGCAATGACAAATTACCTCTGCTTCTCTTTTGTCTGGAATGCCCCATGGTTAGGGTTGCCAGACCCCGGTCTGGGTGGGGATTCCCCCACTTTTTTGGGGCCCCTTTCCACCATCGGCCAGCTGGCCAGTGAGGGGGAACCTAACTACACCCTCCAATGTAACGTTATGACATCATCTGGAAGTGACGTCGTCACGTTGCTGATGTTGGGGGCGATGCTCTAGTTTTAGGGCACAACTCTATGGTAAAACTGGGCTGAAACCATAGAGTTGTGCCCAAAAAGTAGAGTGTCACTCCCCAATGTCAGCAATGCAATGATGTCACTTCTGGGTGATGTCATCACGACATGCATGCCAGAAGTTTCTGGAATGGACCCAGGAGCCCCCCGCTGGAAGCCTGGCAACTCTACCCACAGCTGAGGTTGCCATGAGTCAGCTGCAATTCAATGGCATGTTCTTTTTTCCTCAAGACGTTGCTCAAGGCAGCTTTCAAACTAATAGGCACCAGCATAATAACAGGTAAAAAGACCCTTAAACCTAAACAAGGGCAATCGAAGTATCACCATCCAGTCCACAAGAAAATATCCTCAGCCCATCACAACTGACCAGAACTGGCATCTCTCCTGTCTCTGGAATCAGTCCTGGTCTTACTTCCTGGGCCACTAGACAGAGCCATGCAACCAGCCTTTAAGGCATTCTTGACCCCATCAGTGGTCAGAAACTCACACCACTCCTTGCCCACAGCATTAAAGCAGCTCCTTCTCCTGCTGGAAACCCCAGCATTAGGCTACGGACCTTTTAAGGTTCCCCAAGGCCACCTGCAGCTGTACCAGCCCGATGCTTTGACGAACAATCAGAGGAGCAGGGAGGGAAACCACCCACAGTCGTTGTCAACATGCTCCTTAGGGACCATGGATGATCCCAAGGCAGTGATACACCAATTCAGCAAAAGGCTTCTGAAGAAGATTTGCTTTGCAGTGCCTTCTAAAAAAAAAAGCAAAGGTGGCCCCTATCTCATCTTCTCTTGGGGACTTGAGTGTGTCAAATAGCTGGTTGACCAAAATTAAATTGTGTAAATCTCCTCCACTGGTTCTTACAAATGGTGCTCATCTCTTACAAAAATATGAAACATGCACTAGTGCAACATACTGAAGAATCACAGCTTACAAGGCTAAACACGTATGTTACAGCAGTGGGAAGAATGTATTTTATATATATATATATAAAACTACATATAAAACACACAAAGTGAATTTGCCTTCAAGTAGGATATTCCCTCTGTACTTTTAATGAATTATATCACAATTTAACAACAAAGGACTTCCAATGTGAGGATCAAAACTACTTTTTAGAAAAAATAACTGGTATAAGGATTCCAAACTCTCCAGAGTCTCTTTTATTAAATTGTTGGAGTGATTAATTTATGACTAATCAGAAAACAGAAATAGTGGCTCTGTTATTGCTGGCAGCAAAAACCTCACTTGCCCAACTTTGGAAATCTGTTAAAATTCCAACATTGAGACTTTGGTTTGATAAAATTTGGGATATAGTAGTTAATGATAAAATTGCTATGCAACTGTTTATTGCGGATGGTTGTGTTCAAAAGAATACAATTTTTTTGGGAAAATGGTTTTCCTTTTTTCAATATATAGAAACTGAAGGGAGTCGATTTAATATATAGAAACTGAAGGGAGTCGATTTAATGTTCTTCCTATTAAATATAATAAGTTTGCATTGTATTAGTTTTAAATGTGCTATAGAACTGTTATATTATGATTGATGTTCTAGATTTATATGGTTTTGTACGTTTATGATTAATTATTTGCTATTTGTTTAAAGTTATTAAGTTACATTGTATGGTTGTGGAGTTGTAAATATTATAAAATTAATAAAAAATAGAGTTAAAATACTTTTGATTGCCCTAGACTAATTAATCAATAACTAAAATTGCCTTGCAGGACACAACTATCAACTTAATAAAGGAATAGTAGTAGCGGAGGAGGAGCAGTAATTTCAGTAGTAGACAAAATTTCTGTCTCCTATACTTTCCCTAGTAAGTATAGTAATCTTTTGCTCAAAACAAGTTCGGAGGGAGTTTATTGAGGTGGAGGGAGACAGATGAACTGTAAGACCTTGGGAAGAAGCTATTCCTTTGAAGTTTACAAACTGACACTAACTTAAGTTGATTCATGAAGGACTTCAGCAATGCAAAATGTTGTCTGAGGAGTTTCCTGCAGGCTGAAAAAGCTACTATTGTGTTGTTTTCTCCATAAAAGCCAAGCAACAATTAGCACAAACATGTTTAGATGATTCATCCCATCAGTATTTCTGCATCCACCCCAGTTGCACATAATTTAATTGAAAGCTACCCTTATTTTACTTAAATGAATATAAGTTATGCAATGGTCAGCATCTTCAATTCAACCTTTCCATGCCAGCATGCTTCCCTCAACAAAACCAGCAAACTTTAATCCCCCATACCCTTATTTATACAGTACTTATACTCTGGAGCAATGTTCCCTCTAAGCTGTGGAGGCTTGTGAGCAAAAGTTCTACTTTGTGAGCTAGTGGCATAAAAGCTGTGAGCGAGCGATTTGGCTACTACATAAATTAGTTGGCTCTGGAGCCATCCTTCCTGAGCGAAGACAAAAATGTGTGAGTCGGAGGCTGAAAAACTGTGAGCTGGCTCACACTAACTCAGCTTAGAGGGAACACTGCTCTGGAGTGAGAATCACTGGAAAAAATTGGAATTGTAAATGCTCATTTCACATTTACTGTTTCTGTCTCCAAGAAAGCTTCTCCACCCAACAAACCAACAAACGACAAACGACAAACTCATACTCTGCAATAACTAAAACAAAACATTACAGGCATATCCACATATGCACAGGAAAAGAAGCTCAGATAATTGCACTAGGTCAAAGGCACACTAAATAGCCATATCTTGTCCTGAAACCCTAAAATTAGCAGGACAGGAGCCAAACTGGCCTCCCAAAGTAGGAAATACCAATGCCTGGATGCTAAAGCTGAAATGGCTCTTACTCATCTGCCATATTCAGGCAGCAATAGGATATGAAGCAGGATCTTTGATGATGATCTGACTGCATGGTAGGTTCATAAGGGACAGTTGTTATTTTATTGGTAGCAGCACATTTTTATCTCATATCCAAGGAGCTCTGGTGGTGATAAATAATTCTCTCCTCCTTCGTTTTATCTACAGAACAACCTTGTGAAGTTGGTTACGCTGAAAGATAGTGACTGACTCAGTGTCACCCAGTGAGGTTCATGGCAGAATGAGAATTTGAGGCTGGGTCTCCTGGATGGATACTTTAACCACACCACCACCCTGGCTGTCCAGTATCTGGACTGCAAATGATTTAGGGCTTTAATGGAGAAATAGAGCAACTGGACTTGGAACCAAACTAGAAGCACTGAAGATAATACAGTATGGATAATATATGTCAGAAAAGCAGCTCTCAGCCAATACTCTGATTGTGTTGCTGATTCTGCACTGCCATTTTGAAACTCCTCAAATAATTACTCAAATAAAACAAAATTGAATGGGCTAGTAAATCTCAACCTTGGCTTGCAGCCAGAAGCATGAGGGGACAAAGGATCAGAATGATGTCCTGTCGAGATATCCAGTAGAGTACCGCCGGGGGGGGGGGACTCTGCAAAGAGTAATAAATTGGTCTAGTAGTGCCATTTCTCAGGGCAGTCTATTACACAGATTAAGGCAGAGTTCCCCAAGATGAGTTCTGTGAGCAGTACTCCTCCTGATGCCCAATGGGCTTCTCAGAAAGTAGAAGGGACCATTGTAATACAGGGCTTGTTATTGGCTGCCATCATTCAAATGACAGGGTTTTCCATGGCTGCAATAGCAGCTGCAACTATTGGAGGATCAGAACTAGTAAGTATCACAGTGTGATGATCAAGACTTTTAATTTTGCGTTTCGAATGATGGGTTTTTTAGACTTTAGTAGCAGTTAAGGGGATGGGGGTTGGACCAGGTGTGTGCCAAATTTCAACTTGCTATTTGCCCAATAAAAATGTACCTTATTAATCTAATGTGGGGGCCAAACAGATCCCAAAGAAAATAATAGAAATAAAAACCTGTGGGAACTGTATTGAATATGCTTCCAGTCTCCAAGAATCCACCCTTTAATAAGCATTGTCTTTGGCAGTAATGGAACAGAACAGCAGTGAAGCCACCAGGAAGAAAATATATGAAAATTAAGAATTTTTTTTCTGAATTTCACCCTAAATATTAATTTCAGTTTCAGTTTCAATGTAAATGGATGCAAAAGTGATCCAACAGCATTTAACTAAACATTGCCATTTAGAAAAAAAGAGTGTGAAGGGAGGATACAAAACACCACAGAGTAAGTGATGTCATTAAATTAGTTGTAAGTTTTTTTCAATCTTTTCCCACTTGCTGGGTCAATTTGACCCACTTTTGGTTAATAATTTTGACAGTGTCAGTGAAACCCAAACATCTTCTTGTGCATCTACAACAAGTTGTTTTATAAATGTAAACCTGCAAAAGTTAACATGTAGGGCAGATATTATTTTAGAAACAAAAACATTCAATTACAAAAAGAAAATCCATGGAAACTCTGCAAATTGCCAAGATGGCTGCCACCTAGAGATGGTCTGTCCTGTTCTCTTTGGAATTATATGCAGGAAATGTTGTAAATACAGAAATGGACTCCCATCAGCTGGGAAACATCTGGCATAGTTTTGGCTCCTCTGTTTTCCTAAGTATCTGTAACTCAAATTACAGATGGGATCACACCCTTTCATTCTGAAAATAAGGGGAAAGGGGAAGGATTAATGAAAGCAAGGTTTACATTCTGGAAAATCATGTTCTTGCAAAGTGTCTTCTGTTAGTTAATTTAGCCAAGGTAGTGCTATGAAAGCCAGTAAGCAGATCTTTTGTAGTCACCACCCACACCTGCTTATTACAGTGCAGGGAATGTGACTCATATAACTCAAGAAGTTACAGCTCAAAGGTGTATAAGGTGAAGTTATGTGTGAAATACGTCTGGCAAAGTAATGTGATCTTTCTGACCAATCCCATTTGTATCACAATGCCCATGCCAAGAGTGTCTTTTTTGCCACTAATATCTGGAGAAAAATAAACCCACACAAACAAGACTCTTCCTCCTCCACACACCCCTCTATACAAATTATAGTAACTGACAAAGTCAAGGCAGGGGGTAAGGGGTGGGGAAAGTTTACTTCCCATGTAGTCTGGCAGAATTACACTCACTCACTCAAGAAGTCTCATCCACTACTATCACCCTGATATCACCGCCATCAGAGAAACGTAACTGTATTCCAACACCACCCATAATCATTCTCACAATCTTCATAAAGGGTAAGTAAGGCTGCTGGTGCCCAAAAGAGATACATCTTGCCAGATTTGATGACAACATGCATTTCATATAATATTTTATCCCTTGCTCCGCAAACATTAGAATGGCATACTTGGTGCTACCTTCCTTTATTTCATTATCGCAACAATCAAGTTTAGGCTAAGAGAATGACTAACTCAAGGTGATTCTTGCCTGGCCAGGGATTTGAACCCTGCTCCCCAACCGTCATTGTAATCTGAAACTCTGGCCACTACCTAACACTATTACAAGCTTTGATTTCAATGATCATTTTTAATCATAGATAGAATAGGAGGGATTGCTAAAATGTTGCTTTTTGCCATACAATGCAGCATTTACCACAGCTACCAAACACATACCCACAAAGTTTCCAAAGGTGGAGTGGATGGAGAAGGAAGAAAAGGAGAATATAAGGGTGTAATGATGAACTTATTTTCTGGGCAAATACTACTTCACTCTGCTATGCTGTAGATTTATTTATGAAACTTCTCTCCGCTAACAAAAAAGTACCTAAGACAATATTCAATAAAAGCATAAATGCAATAAAAATGGATACAGTTGAAAAACTTTGTTTGCAATGGCATAACCATCACCTTCCATACAGATCCCACCATAAAGAGCTAAATGACACGTGACCTGAGAAATCTGGGATTAGAACTTCCCTCTTTTTTTAAAAAAAAAGCCAAAAGCAACCACTTGGGTAGTTAATTCAGATCAGGACTATGGTACTGTGAAAGAGGGTTTTTAAAACAAAAACAGAAAACTTCTCACACACACCCTTTGATGCACTCTCACAGTTGCTATTAAAGGAAGGAAACATATAGTGCCAATATGCTATCTGTTAATTTCTCCCAAGAAGCAAAGAACAGTCTCCACAGGAAAGAAGGGTAGCAACTGAAACTGGGAAAATGGCACGGCAAAACACACTACTGCCCGAATCACAATCTGAACTGGGTCCCTTCCCTTCCATAGATGCTTTTAGCTAGGGAAGATCCTAATCACAAACCACAGCTGGTTTGGCTTAAATTTATTTTTAAAATTTAAACCATTTTCCATCACTCTCTTTCTCCTTCTCTCTTGTTTTCTTTCTGGTTTTTCCTCTCCCCCACCCATCCTCCTTGCCATGTCTCCAAAAGATATTCATAATAGTGTTGCTGATTTGACCCACCCTAAATTGGGTCAGGACCCATTCACTGAAGACCGGGTATATTACATTAGCCTTGAGACAAGAGGACAAGAACTAAGTAACCTGGCAGCAGTTTCCTACTTTATTCCAGGCTCCAGCATGACCATTTCATTTGCCTTTGAAAACTTAAATGAACAATAACAGTTTAGGACTTGCTGTCTGCTGATGATTTCTTTTCCAGCAATTTCTCCAGCCACCCCCAGCAGCATCCTTGCTAAGGATCAAGCTTTCAGTTAATGCAAACATTAACAGCATTGTGCCATCTCACAAGCAGCAGACTGGGTGTTCAGTTGATAGCAAATGCAACCAAGGGCTGCATTTGCAGCTGACCATAACTCCCACACAGATTCCATGGGTGTCTGATTGGTCAAGTTAATTTCAGAGGGTCAGACATGTCAGTCTGTAGCAGCAAAATAAAATGGGAGTCCAATGGCACCTTAGAGACGAATAGAATGTATGCCACCATAACCTTTCATGAGTAGGGTTGCCAATCCCCCCAGTTTGGCAGGGGTCCCCCCACTTTGGGGGGGCTTCTACCCGCCACTGGCCAGCCGGCCGCCGTGGAAGCCCCACCCCAAAGCCCTAACACTCTCTCTTGAGAGAGAGGAGGAGAGGGGTACACGTGGGGGGGGGGATGCCACCTCCTTTAAGTGCAGGAAGCCAGCATTTCCCGGAGAGAAGGGAAAGGGGTGCGTGGGGCAGGGGGATGCCAGCTCCTTTAAGTCAGGGCCGATTTCCCACAAGCTGCTGCAGTGCGCTTGCTCTTCCCTTTGCCCCGATCGTACGTGTCAATTTCACGCTAAGTGCTGCGTGGCTGCATTTTGCCCCACAGCTTCGCCCAATTTTCCCCACCTCTACTCAATCCTGTTTTTTGAGGATTGAGTACAGGCAGGGAAAATTGGGCGAAGCTGCAGGGCAAAATGCAGTCACGCAGCACTTAGTGTGAAATGGACACGTACGATCGGGGCAAAGTAAAGAACCAGCGCGCTGCTGCAGCTTGTGGGAAATCGGGAAGCCGGTGTTTCCCGTGCACTGTGCGCGGAGGGGGGGGGGGGGGGGGGGGGGCGCCAGCTCTCTGCACTTAAAGGGGCCCCTTTAAATGCAGGGAGCCGGTGTTTCCTGCGTACCCGATCTCTGCAGAGATTGGGTGTGCGGGGGGAGGGAATGCCAGCTCTCTGCACTTAAAGGGAGCCAGCGCTGCTGGAAGATCGGGTGGGGGTGTCCCCCAAAGTCCCCCACAGGGGGTGAAGATAGGACTTGGCAACCCTATTCATGAGGCAGAGCTCACTGCACCAGATGCATGGTGAACATCCATTATGTCACAGGGGAGGTGAGTATCAAGCTTTACCTACTTGGAGCCCCTGACTCCAAAGTCTATTTTTACTGCAATGCTAGCCTGGACTACTGGGAGGTGGAGGTGAGGATGACTGTATGACTGCATGAGAAAGGACATTTTTTTCTGGGGATTTTGAGAGAATGATGATAGCTGTTCCATACAAGTCTTTCTTTGCAGGATCAGGTTGCCCTGCCTGAGTCTCCCCTCCCCCATAACTATATCAGCATATATAGTCAAAGCAGCTATTCCATCTATAAATATTTGGCTTTCTGGGACAAAGTACAATGTCAACATTTTCTGGTGTAATTGTACCAACCCCAGCTCATGATGTCTGCTGGTAAAGCCAAACTCTAGGATTTGGCTGCCCATTAGGGTGCTCCAAAGTGGTCCCTAGGTGGCATTTGGTGTTAAAATCAGATTCTGGGTCCAAGTATCTGCTGCTGCTGCTGCTGCTGCCACAGCAAGGCCTGGAGTGGCTCCCAGGTTCTGCCACTGCAGCTGGGCCTGAAGCAGCTCCCGGTGCATGCTGCCTCTGTGGCTGGACCTGGCGGCAGCTCTCAGGCTCCACTGCCCTCACAGTTGCCGCCACCACTGGGCCCCTCTCCAGCTGCCCAACAGTAAGTGCATTTACTATGGGGCAGTGTTTAAACCCCCCATGACTTTTTTTTTAAACTTTTCAGATTTTTCTGCAAGCCTAGGGGGCTTAGATGTACTCAAACCAAAAGCGACTGAGCTTTTGATCACTTCCAAGAGGGGCAAATCATGCAAACAAGGTTAATCTAACCCCAGCTGGAAAACACATTTTTTCAGAATATAAGTTTCTCCAAATCTCCATTGTTAAACAGAGGAGGGTCCAGAAGGAATCTCTCTTGTTGGCCACCCCTTCTCAACCCATTGCATTAGCCTAGCAACAAGACTGTGAGAACCAAGAAATTCTGAATGCCAGTCATGCTGTGTTGGTCCATATCTAGGTAGATTAAGGCACAGCTCATTCCATTTGCTGTTACTTTCAGTTGTAGCCTACCAATACTTGGAAGAACAAGCCCCGACTGTTTACCACAATAGTACATGCAAGGATTTAAGAGGCATTTCACATGCAAGAAGCTGCCTTTTGTTCTTCAATCTGTGGTGGAGGTGGAGGAAGGTTTGACTACAGAATTCTTGAATAGCTACTGTGATTGACTTTCATATGCCCTTGAACCCATGATTTAGGTGTCTGGCGATAAAGGTATTGAGACTGTGCTTAAGCATCTTCCTAACTATCTAATCTATCCAATTTTATTATTTCTTGAGGATAACACTCTTAAATTTAAAAGATTCATATGTGCTTTGGTGGAATTGTAAGCAGCACTAAAGAGCACTGTTCAAACAGATTAGACACCACCATCTAAATTCAATTATCAGCTTCCAGTGGTGAAGGCAGAGTGGTTGGCGAGCAGTTCCCCTACCCTAGTCTGTGTTTTATTTGTTCTGATTTCCTTTAAGATGCCAATGGTCCATTCAACTTGCGCCTTCCCCTGATGCCTCCTTACCAATTACTGTTTTTTCTCCAAAAGTCTTTTTGATGATTTCACTGACCAGCACCTGGTCAGCAAAATTATCTCTGGATGGTTAAAAGGGAGGGAAAAAAGCAGAACAAAACCAAGTCAGCATGCAATCCCAAACCAAAGGGACTTTGTGGGGAAAATAAAGGAGGATTAAAGAGAGAGAGATCATTCAAAACAGTGATGTCTCTATGGCAATATGCTAAAGAGCACAAGAATGCACACTAGGCAAAAGCCCTTTCTTTTCTTTTTTCTTTTTCTTTTCCTCGGTGCAGAATCCACAAAGTGCATCTCCCAATAAACCGTACAAAGAAGAGGAGGGGACAAGGCAAGGCCCAGAGAACTGCTGAAAAGAGGCTGAGCTGCAGACCCGGGAGCTGAGTCAGCCGCAGACAGCAGGCTCTGAGCCCTTTAGCTGAGTAAATGAGAGACCACGGGAGGGTTCTCCCTGGGCTCTGGCGTGATTGATTCCGCTAATGACAGGGCTTTGTGACTTTTCACTAGCTAGTAATAGCTGCCTGAATGGGCAGAGGAAGGAGCTTGCTGCGCGAATAAATGAGTAATGATCTGCAAAGCCCTCTCCCCTCTCCCCACCAGGACAATGCTCCCTCCGCTCAAGGCTGTTTTGCACATCACATGCCATCATGATAAGTGAAAAAGCCCCACACCAGAAGGCATTCTCCTCCCTTGGGAATCAACCTGTTCCTTCTGGTCTGTTCCCATGTGCAGCAGAAGGAAAGACACTGGAAGGTACCCATTTAGGTAGGCAGCCCTTTCTTTGATTCTAAGGACATGAAAGTGTGGCACGGCCAGGAAGTGGAAACTGATAAGAAGAGCCAAACTCAAGATTTCTCGAAGGCAGCGCCAGAGAGCAGAGGGTGGGCAGCAACTGCCGTCATGTTCCTTCTTACTGTGGCCTTTGCTTTCCAAAGCATCAGATGTCTCATTTTTTAAAAAATGACTCCACGTTGCTTGAGATCTCTGTAGCCATTCAAACCTCCACACCCTTTGAGGCCAATCATGTCCATTCCATCATTCTGTATAGTACCTTACATTTCAACAGTTTGGCACAACATATGCAATGTAGTCCCGGTGCCACTTCTCCAACATGGGCTGTGTATCATCATGCAAATTATACATACCACACACCAAGATAGCCCTTTCCTCTTTGCCACATTGCGCCAGCTGTGCTTGAACAAGCAATCTCTGGCAGTCACTCAGTCTGATTACTGTAACGGGCTGACGGGGGTGGGGGTGGAGCTTGAAGGCAGTTCAGAATGGCCCAGACTGGTTGCCAGTTAGTTTGCAGACTACATTCAAGGGTTGTTGTAAAAATGACAACAACATCATGTATGTGCGAGTTCTATGAAAATAGCTAGTAGTATAAAATACTTATTATTGTTGTGAATTATATTAACTACAAGAAAGAAGACCCGCGAAACTCGCGGGGGGGGGGAGCTGCAAACTCAGCAGGCGTAGGAGGAACCAGCAGGAGCTGGTAAGCTCTCTACTCCCCCCATCCCGCCGGTTCCTCCGTCTCCTCCACCCCCCCACTTGATCTCCCCCCACCCGCGTCCTCCCCCCGCTCCAAACAGAGGCCGCAGCGGCTTTTCGCCGCTCGGCCCC